>NC_050480.2:28241426-28489590 GCF_012460135.2 Molothrus ater
TGGGTGCTGGATTGGATCCCCAAGGGTGGCCATCCTGCAGCATATCACTGTTCTTTCTCTTTTGTGTTGACTTCTGGTCCTTTTCAAATAAGGTTTTCTGAAGGATATTTTCGTTCTTGTTTTGACACAGTACTGTGTAGGAGGATAATGTTGGCATGTTGTTTCCCAGTCCCTGAGTTCAGCCCAAGTAATCTCAAGAGCCTGACAGATTAAGAAGTTTTGCTGCAACCTGTGTATATATTTCAACAACACCAGCTTGGAGATGGTGCTTGAAGTGAAGGTCAGGACTTTCTCTGCAGCGCTCTTCTCTTCTGCAGTAGCGCTGGATTGTCCTCACCTCCCCCAGCCTTGATGTGTCTGGACGGGAGGGGCTGCCTGGGCTGGGACCTGTGTGGCTGTTGAGTTGGCCAGATACCTGTCCCTGCCCACTCCTCCCTCAGCCTGTGGCTCACTGTGATACAAATATCTCATCCTTGCCTGAGGAGAGAAGGAGTCTGCGGGTGGCTCCACCATATGCTGTCACTGCCCAAACTGTGTTTGGTCTGTGGGTGAATGGATCTCTCTTCAGCCGTAATAAGTTGCGTCTTTTGCTTGTGATAGCGACTTCTGAAAAGAGAGAGCCTTACAATTTCATTCTTTGGGTGGCCAGTGAAGTGCCTTGAGGAAACTGGAGAGGGTGAATGGCTATTTAGAAACAGTCTGGTTATTGCTCGTATAGTGCAGAAAGCATCTGATGGTGGTGGCAGTTTTCTGCTTGCTTTTCTGACTGTGTTGTATAGGTTAAGAAGCTGAAATAAGCAGTAGAGATAGATAGTTTGTTTTTTTTTCTCTTTGTTCCTCCTTTACCACCGCTAAGTGTTGAATTCCCTTAGAATTCAGCAGCCACAAGATAACAGAGGCTGCTGTTGCTTAGTATTCAGATGGTTATAGACTTGTTCAAAGCACTAAAAAGAAGAGATGGTAGCAAGGAATGGAAAACAAAGAGCTTGGCTTTGCTTAGCTCTGTGTCTGTGAACCAAAACACCTTCCTTGCCAGCATGGCTGGGCACTGGTGTCTGAGAGGTGACACGGCTGTGCTTTGCACCCAGCAGTCTCCCATGGGGCACTGCCCATGAGTGGGAAGAAGGAGGGGGGTGGGAGTATGAGTGGTAACAGCAGGAACAGGGCAGTCATGTGATGGTGCTGATTAATTATTAATACTGGGTGTTTGTGCTCCAGTTTGTCACCACACACGGAGAGCAAGCAGCTTGTCCAGAGCATGTCTGAGTCTTGAAAGCGTAACAGCCATTACTGCTCAATAGGCAGAAGCTGGCTGAGCTTTTAAGGCCAAGCCTGTGACTAGAGTAAACACTCTAGGAAATGTTGTATTTGAGACAAGCTTTGGAGTGGTAGAATAGCCAGCCTGGCTGTCAACAACACAGCTGTCCTTGGCATGGGCTGGGGTTTAGCTCTGATTTTTGCCTGAGCTCTGAATAACCTCTCCATTGTTGGCTTACATGAGAACTGCACTGCTGGGCTCTGCTCGCGCTTTCTTTCAGCCTGTTGATGTCAATGGCAGTTTTGGGCATTGGTCCACAGCTCATCTCACGGGGAGGCGCTCAATAGAGGCATCTACTTCTCATGTAGATGGAGACTGAGTTAAGCCAGAGCAGATTCCCTTGTAAAACTCCCTGCTCTTTTCCAGAGCTGTGAGCCCAGATACACTTCTCGTTGAGCTGCAATTTGTATAGAAGAAATGCTGACCAATAAGGGGTTTGTCTCTCCCTCCCTCTTCAAGCCAAAAAAATGTAACAATGCTTTTTTGAAATTAAAGATTTCAAAAGCATAGGTGTTCTGGGGGCCAAAGGTAAATTGAAAATAAAACACAAATGAAGACACTTAAGAGAAACCCTATGGAACTTGCTGGTTTTCCACATTGCAAACAGCCTTTTTGGTTTCCTGCTGGACTTGAACTGCTTATGCAAAGCAGTTTTCATAGGAATGAATTCGTAAAACTGAGCTTTGTCTAGGGTGTTAGGAACTTAATGTAAATGAAGTCTGTGGTCATGTCTATACTAAGAAAGGCTGTATTTTTAATTCAAAAACATGCTTGTGCTTTAAAATCCTGGCATATGCTTGTAAGCTATAATTTCACCTTCACATGTTTGATTATGGAAAAAACAGGTTGATCTGCTGTACAATGGATAAAGCCCTCAAATGCTTTGCAAGTTACTTTGCAATCTTATTGTAAGCATGCTCTTATTGACAGCATAAACGAAAATTTGTCTACCTGTGGAGGCTTTAGAAACTCCCAATCTTGCCTGTGACTTCAGAGGCTCATCAAACAATCTTATAGGCTCTACCATGATGGTATGTGGGCATGTTATGATAAAGAAACAAGAAACAGTTTTTAAAAAATCATTTTCCAAATTTCAAATCTAGTGGATCTGTGTAATTCCTAATACAGATAGAAATATCTTTAAAATAGAGCCAGTCAGATGTCTGATTTTTCTCACTTCTGTAAGCCTGTTCCTTGTTATGTTCCAGGTGATGTGGTTTGCAGCTGGGAGGACCACCATTGGTCAGGGAATGCCCTGAGTTTGTTCAGGAAAGTTTGTTACTGCTACTGTTTGCTCTATGTGCCAGAAAGACAGACAGACCTCACATAAGAACATGGTGTACCTGAGTGGATGATAAGACTGTATATTGATCATACTTTAAAGTGAGTCTTTAAGTTGCAGTGCTTTGTTCAGAGCTCTGGTGGAAATAGCACAGCGAGTTCATGGTATGTTTATTTCCATTGTACTACTGAATTTGGTGTGCTGTCCAGTCAAGCTCTTAACTAACTTTCAACTTAATATAATTTCATGTTTTCCTCAGAATGACATAACCAACCTCATTAGTTTCAAATTATTGTTAGCAGAATGAGTGTGATTATGAGCACTGGAAGTGGTGCTCTTGGAAAATATTTTCTAAGCAGAAAGATTTATAGTACAACTATTCTAGCATTCTTACCTCTTTTCTTTCATGGTACACCAATGTTCTATCCAAGCCTGACTGCTACAAGAAGTGTGAAAGGCATTTTTGCTGTGCTAGTTTGTCCTGCTGCATTTTGCAAACTCTACTATGGGCAGTTGTACTAAGCAGCCCATGGACTCTCTAGGGCTGAGTGACACGGTAAAACCACAAGAAGCTGAAAAAAGCCAGATTGCTATCTCATGATGGGGCTGCTGCTAGGGTTAGAGGTAGAAAGCAGCTGTAACTACTGCTGCAACTGTGACACTTGCCTGTGCTGCTCAGTCCACTGTATAAAACTCTGTACTGAGCTGAGGCACTGGTTCATTTGCTTTCCAGATGCAAGCATGCAGATCATTCAAACACCCTCAAAACTATTCATATATATGGATGTAAACTTTTGCTTCTGTTACCAACCTTACTCTGCGGAGGATCCTAATGAACTTGGCCTTGGGACATTCTGGTCACTTTTTCATGTGTTAATCTGTACTTTGCCTTTCTGCAGTCTGTGAGTGAAGGAGCCCTCTTGGTCCTAGGGCATGACTGTTTTGTAAGTGTGAGATGGACCAAAATCCTGAGCTGAAAGGAGGAAACACTGATATGATTTGTGCATTAAAACTGATGCATGTGTTATGAACAATGACATGTGTTATACAGGTTCTGATATGACTTGCAAGCTATTGAGTTGATGGTTCATTTCCAAATATTTGGAAAGTGGATCTTGATGCAGACAATGCAGTGGCATGCTTGAGGGCAGCAGTTCTCCAACAAATACTTCATGCACAGCTCTGAGGGTTGTTGTGCTCTGCTAACACCTGTTTAGAAGAGCAATTATCTGCTTCCAACTCTGATGGTGCCTCACTGCTCTCATTTAGGGGAGTTTCAAAACGTTGGCAGAGTAATGTGTACTCTGCTGGTACCCATGGACAAGTAGAGAAGCTGATGCTCACTCAGCTCATTGGCGTGTCCAGGGAGAAATACTGATTGTTGAATTGGTTGTATTGTTTTTTGCACTGGAAGTGGTTCCCTGGACCAGCTTTACACCATCTCAAGCTATGTGCACTGTGAGGATGTGAACAAAAGGATGCAGAAGGGTATCAGAATCTGCAAGTGCTCATCAGCAGCACTGAAGGGAAACATATGCCTCCTTAAGAGGAAGGACAGTGCACCAGGCAGGAGATACTGGCTCCTCTGGAATATTTGCAAGCTGTTCACATGGGTCCAGGCCTAGGCCAGCCCTTTCACAGCTGGTAGGTCGAACCCCATCACAAGTTCTGAGTTTCAACACCCAAGCACCACCGAGCAAGACCCCGTGTGCTGTGCAGTGTTGTGCTGTGAGGCACGTGTGGGCAGGCCCTGCTGCATGTGGCCATGGGAGAGCAGTCTCCAAATGCAGTCATTAGTTATGTTCTGCATAAATGGATTAGCTCCCTGGAGTAAGAGGCCTTTATCCTATTAGCTGCCTAGCTGCTTCAGCATGTTCCCTTGTCACTAGTGTGTAAGTGAGGTTCAGTGGGGAAGAGGAGCAAGGGGATGAGTAGGAGATTGGGTGGGGAATGTGGGACCAGTTGGGTTACATCATCATTTCTCTCTGTGGTGATTAGTGTTGTACTGATCCCACTACGTGGATGTCTGTTTGTAGGCAGAAATGGTGTCTCAGGTTTGTTAATCATCCTCTGGTCTCTAATTTCTAATTTAGTATTTGTTTATTTTCACGTGCTCATGCAAACACGTGAGATTTCCCCAACAGGCATAGTCATGTGAAAGGAGAATATGCTCAAATATTTTGCAGGACAGTGCAGACATGATACATGTGTGTGTCTTGTAAGGAGAAGAGGAGGAACTCTGTCGCCCTGTGTTCAGAGCCTGAGCAAGCCCCATGGCTTGGGATGTTTGCTCTGTAAGACGGGCTTGTTTTGGCTTTCCAAAGCTGTTTATATAGTCAGTCTGCATTTGGCTTTTTCAAAGTTTCCCTGCTGTCCATGAATCCAAGTTCTCATCTGAAGATGTGACCCTTATGTGTTTTCTGCTACAAGTTCCACTTGTGAGTGCTCCCAGCAGCACCAGATGAACCCAAGGCAAGGGTTCCCCCAGGGTAATGTCCTTTGCACTCAGCTGGAGAGCGTGGGAGGCAATTCAGAGCCACCTTTTGAGGTTCCTATTGTGAAGATCCAGGCCACTGACAAATCCTTTCTTCATTTAGTGCAATGAGTGTATCTCATGTTGCCCTATTTTTGAGAAGCTCCACTAAGACAAATCCTCTGGCTAAAAATCTCCTAAAAATGTACATATTCCAGGTTCTCCTCAGAGAAAACCCACTAAACTCCACTGGATATTTTCTGTGGTGGATTAGGTGGATTTTGTGTGGGTCTTATACCTCCTGAAAAGTTCCTTGTGCTAACTTTAGGGCAGGGTTTTGGACTGACAAACAAGCATTTAAGTCCAAGAATTTTTCCTTTTAAACATAAATGAACATATGAACATCTAAATGTTCTAGTTGTGTCAAAACCAGGAAGAAATTGGCTTAAAAATCTAGAATTTAAACCATTCTGGGCTGGTTGTTTTAGCCTAATTTTTCCTTTTGCCATCCACACACACATCTATCCTTTCATGTGGCAAACCTGTGTAAGCATGCAGTCTCTTCTGGAAATCTGGTGTTCTGTATGCCTGGCTGCTCACTTTGTGGCTGCTGTGCAAGAGGCCCTGTGGCATGCACAGAGCATTTGGAATATCTTGTAGTTTTTTCAGTTACCCAAGCATAGAGTAAAAGCACACACTTTTATCTCAGTGTCCTCTGGGTTTGGAGCAGCTGTCTGTGGATTCTCTTCCTCTCCATGTCCCTGTAATGTCACAGCTGACAAGAGTTGGTACCTTTCAGTTATTTTAGTGTTTTTCTTTGTCTTTCCCAGGGTGTACAGCTGTGTGATTTTCAGAGCTCTCTGTATCTCCCTGCTTAAAGGGAAACTGTGTTTATGGTATTGCCTGACTTGTGCTGATGTCTTAACCCCTTCTTGGGGCACTTGGGGACAGCAAAAGGTGGAAGAGTCTGGGGCTGCTTGTTTCGAGCCCCCAGCACTGCCATCTCCCATGTGCTGCAGCAGCAGGGCTGAGGGGAATGGGATAAAGCTGCAGGAGGCAGTGTCCCTTCTGCTTAGCTGTGTCTGAAAAGTCTGTGGGGAGGGAGAGCTTTGGAGTCATATCTGAGCCAAGGCCTCAGTCAGAAGTGAGATAAACTATAGAGACATCAGATGATATGTTAGACTAGACTGGACATTCCCTGTGGACAGCTTTGGAGCCAAGGCCAGGAAGGAAGGGAGGAAACAGTCACGTTGGCCGCCCTGAATTAAAAGCTTTGTAAGCTTTTTCTCAGGAGCTGCTACCATGCCTGCCAGCTGTGAAACCAGACCCCCCAGTCCCTTTGCACCCCTCCTCCTTTCTCAGACTCTAGTGAGCAGGAGGGGCAAGCCTGACATTTGAACTTTGGTAGCTTTGGCATGTGCAGATGAGTGATAGGGAATTAATGAATCCTGCCCTTTCTTTACATTTTTGTTACTCCACAGGTGCTGGAGTTTTTGGTCAGGTCTATTTCCTGCACAAATGGAGCTTTGGGTTTTTTCCAGGCCTCAAAGAAAACTCAGTGACGGATTTGGTGTTGGCATGGAGTGAATAGATGAACCATCTGATGTACCCTGCAGATCAGCAGACTCAAGACTCTGCCAGACCAGCAGGGAAAGCGGCTGCTAAGCCAGAGATGCTCCATGGAGAGTGTTCACTTCCTCCATCCCCAAATTCCAGTCAAAGGGCTAGTGGTAAAAGTGCCAGGACAAATACAGCCTGTTTTATGTGTTCCTAAAGGGACAGGGCTTCTGTACAGGTCCAGAGTATATCTGGAAACTGTGTGCCACAAAGAAGACAGAGGAGCAGTAGAAAGCCAGAGTCACCTACAGACAGGCAGCCAGTCTGTTTGCTTAGACCACAACTGTGTGAGTAGGTAGCTGTGTTTATGTTAGCTGTGGCTCTAGTGTGATATGCAGGGAAAACTTCAAAAAACAGCCTGTAATTTGAATAATTTGATCTGTTCTCTGGGCCTTGGGAATAGTGGGAATTCAGAAGTTCTGCCAGGTGGCAGACCTTGCTGGCCAGACTTCAGCTGACTCTCTTCTGCAGCAGGCATTGACCAGGCCAGGAGCCTGGTGCCACTTTGCAGTGGTCACTTGCACAGAGCCTTTTTGGGACTGTGGTGCAACTGGGCTGTGCTTATTTAGAGAGCAGTTACTGGTAAGACTGACTTGCTGTTCTGCCAGTTCGTATTTGCTGTAGGCTCTCACCCATTTCTCTTCAGCAGTGATAGCTGAGCCCTTCCCAGTAGTGCACAAAATGAGGTGATTAATGATAAACATGTTGGAAAGGATTTTGGTGACCACAGGAATTACTTTGTTTTGGTTTTCATGGTCCACTGTTTGCTGAGTGCAAGTCCTTGCGGTACTTGCAAGGACTTTATTTGTAAGGCCTTGCCTGGCTTTTTTTTTTTTTAATTTGAATTTGTTCTCAATGATCACTTAATAAACAGCATTTCCTCTGCTGCCTTGTGCAGATGCACTAAGCTGTCAGTGTTTGCACTATTTGGAGGCTGTGGATTTTTGGCCCTTGCTGGCAGAGGTGCTGCCTGGATAATTGGGACTCCCATCTAGGTGGAGATGGGAGCTCTTTATGACAATGTTGAGAGACTCAACAAGTGTTGATGTTTAGAAGGAGCCTCAGATGGACTGAGGATAAGTGTGGCAAGAAAAGCTTGAATGATTAATTCAACTGAATATTTAACTAGAAGTAACTTTTGAAAGAGTTAAGAGGCTTTTCAGGATGTTCCACACTATCACCGCAGTGTTTGGGTGCTGGGGTTTGTTTTTGTAGGAGGGGATTGTTGGCCAAACCATTTGAGTTGGCCTGTATTCTAAAATGCCGTGAGGCTGTTTAACTTCTGGTGGAGAAGTCTGAAGACTGTGACTATTGACAATTGTAATTTAAAGCTATGGCTGAACTATAGCCTTCCTGTTGCTGTGCTGCTTCAGGGGCTGGGCAGGGAGCTTGTGTCTGTGTCTGACACATGGATGCACTGTGTAGTGGCTTTGCATCCCTGGGCACAGACAGTGGGTGATCCCTGGCACAGGGCATCCCTGGTGATGCAAATGCAGAGTACCCTCAGGTGCCTGCTAGGAAAGCTTGGCCCTCTGGTTTGTCTGCCAGTTTAAGTCATGTCTGCCTGGGAGCCTGAGCCTGGATGGGAGTTGGTGTCAGCTGGAGTTGCTTCAGCTTAAAAGCAGTAAGGAGGAGCCTGTGACTTACTGTTCTTTCTGTACAGTTTTTGCACTGTAGGGCTCAGAGGTGATGCCCATGTCCTAGCAACACTTCTCAGCACCAAGGAATTAAAAAAAAACAGTCCAAAATCAACCTACAAAATAGTTTTAGGGTTTTTTTTGCCTGTTATTCTCCTAAACTCATTGGGACAGCAGACCTGGCTGTGCTCCTTGTAGAAAACTCATCACTGTGTTTGCCAAAGGACAGGAGCCATGGCCCTGCTCCCTTGTGCCCTGCCACGTGGGCATGCAGCACTGCTCTCCTGGTGGAGGATTTGTCTACAGCAGCAGGCACGGGGCTCTGATGTTTGAGCCTGAAGGTGCATGGAGCTGCTGTGCTGGGAGAACACTGAAAGCCTCAGCCTGGCTGCTGACCTGGGGCTGTGCTGGCTTTCACAGCTGGCCTGTGTAAGCACTGACTTTGGGGGTAGCTGCTCCCCTGCTTTAACTCAGCCTGTGCTCTAGGAAGGGCCTTGCTGTCCCAGGGTACCTGTTGCTGATTCCCTGACTTCTGGGATGCTGGCTGGGCCCTCCCAGGGGGCTCCCCTGTGGTCTTGTGTCAGGAAAGAGAGATGCACTGGATCTTTTCGGTCTTGAGGTTCTTGATTATTGTTATCTTATCTAGAGTTTTGCATGCTGTCCACACAAGGCTCAGCGCACTGGAAAAGCACCGCAAAAATGGCCAACTATCTCTTGTTACAGGGTCTTTTAAAGCTAAACTATCCAATTAAGAACTGACACCTAGATTACTTCCCTTTTTAACCCCATATCTGATCCCCAAAAGCCTGCAATGTGGACTTTTCCACCCAATTACAAAATGCCACCCAAATCCATGAAGAAGGAAGAAGTAAAAGAAACACGAGGAAGAAGCCCAGGATGGCACCTTGTGCCCTCTTACTTCCAATCACTCCATACTAAAAATCCCAAAACCTAAATTTCCCACCTAAATGATACATCTACACTACTCTCTACAATCTACTTCCCACCCTAGTGGATTCCAGTCTATTCTGGAGTTTAGGAAACTTTCTCCATGAATGAGAGTCAAAGTCAGTGTTCCCCTGGGGCTCAGGGCACCCCAGAGCAGACAGGGAAATATTCCCGCTGCCCTGGGTTCCCACATTGCTGGGTCGCTGTTCTTCAGCAGCAGCAGCAGCAGCGTGTGCCTGCCTGCCTGCCCCACTGGGGAGCAGCTGTGTGCCCCTGCCCCTGTGCCCCCGGTGCTGTCCTGGTGCCACGCGGTGGGACGGAGGTGGGACCCGCTGAAGCAGAAGCCCACAGGCACAGTGTGCAGCACAATGGCCACTTTGTGCAGCACCCTGACCTCCTCTGCCCACTGCGCTGCAGCTGCACCCTGCCCTGCCTTAACCCTCTGCAGCTCTCCCTGCCCCAGCAGTGCTGGGACAGGGGCCGGGCTTGCAGCAGCGGGGGAAAGCTGTTCCTGCTGGCCCAAAGCTGGCTCTGAGGGCTGCTAGGAAAGGAATGGGGCAGGCTCTTTGCTCTGAAATGCCTTCCCAGGGGAGGAGGGCCATAGGGCTGTGCTTCCCTGGCTGGCTCATTGGGTGTAATGGGATTGGTGTTGGGCTGGAGCTCACGTGTAAGCATTGCCTCTGCACCAGTATCCACTTCTCCTCGCTGTCCCGAGATTGTCTTATTGAGGCCCCTTCAGTCCTCTGCTTAATGGGCCATGGAGCTGCCTCCCGGCCTTGCTGTGAGGCAATTTTCTCTGTGCACATTGCATCACTGGGCATGGTTTTTCCCCTTTCATCAGCCCTCTGCTGTGGCTTAGAGTGCAATTTCTCCTCACACTGTACTGTTTCTTCTTTCAGTTCTTTATTTTGTTTGCTTTTTTGAACAAAGCAAACACAGCAAGCAGCATCATTGGTCTGTTTCTCTGTTTCTATGCTAGACATTCAAGCTTGGTCTGCCTTCTTGTTCCTGGAAGACTCTGGACAACTGGGAAGCTGGCTGGTAGGGTTAACAGCATAGAAATAAACAGGGGTTATGGAGCTAAGGGGGCTTTTTTCTGAAAATTTGGACTGTGTAAACTTTGTATCCTGTCAAGAACCTTAAGATGTCAACAAGAAATGTCCGTACCTTTAAAGTGCACTCGTCCTGTGGAGTATCATCAGCAAAACTAAAGAAAGTCAGACTTCTGGCCTGCTTTGATGTTCATTGGAAAGTCTGATCTTTAAGTCAAATTAAAGCACAGTTACTGAATACAGATTTTTTTTTTAACTATGAAATCTCTTTCATTAAGCAAGTGAAAACCCCTGCAACATTCTTATATTGTAACAAGCTGATTGTATATCAGTATGTAGCATTTGATGAAGTATGTCATTAAATGATGAGTTATGTTGAGAAATTGAGAGTTCCTGTGCTCTTTTGCTTGAAATAGGCTAAACTAGTCTGAGAAAACCAGTAGCAGTTGAACTGCATCCAACTCTGGACAGGCTCCTAGGTTTAAAACTGTGACCAGATAATAAAATTAAATAAATAATAGCAATTTACACCCCCTGCAACACTAACAAAAGAGTTGTTTTGTTTGTGGAGGTAGTGAAAAAAAAAACTATTCTAAAACCAGAGTTGTGTGTATAAAAAGCAGATGTAAGATGAAAAGTGTTTATTAATATCTATTAATGTAAAATATTTTGCATTGTATGCTGATTTGGGAGCTTGTTCAAACTCTTTAAACATTTGAAAATTAAGTTGTGATGCCTGTCTTTAAACTGTGCACTGACAGAGTTTTAAATACTTAGTTTTGAACTGTTGCAGCAGTGTGACATAAATTCATTCGTCTTGGGGATATCAGTATTCCTAGAGTGATCTTGCATTAAGAATGCCTGTAATTTGATTGTTAATATATATTACAGTCATCTGGGTGGTGCAGTTTGTATAGAATAGTTCTGTGGTAGCTTTTGTGCATAAGCAAATGCAGGCATTCACCGTTTCCTTCTGGGTTAGTTCAGAACTGCTCAGGTCAGTGTTGGGGGACTTGGAGCACTGCTGCTTAAGCAGTTGGAGGTATTTCCTGGAGCAAGGCTGGCCTGGAGAGCTGTGCTGCAAGAGAAGCAGGACTGGTGGCCCATCTCTCCTCTAATGGGGGTATTTGGATGTGGCAGTGATGTGCAGCAGAGCCACATGTGTGGCAGATCAGGGGTTCATTACATTTCATTTGGTGAATATGGGGTCTGTTATTTCCAGTCCCTGCAACTTTCTTTTGAATCCAGGCTCAGGACTGAGAGAGTCTCTGGGTTATGAGCAATAGGTGAGATTGGTGGGTGGGTTCTTGGGCTGAACTAATTCTGCTGCTTTTTGGAGGGTTAACCCTGAAGTGTTTCAATTTAGCTTTGCTTTTAGAGCGAGGCATAACTCTTGTGTTCTCAGAAAGGCTTTAACATTTCCTTAGACATGTCATTTCCTCCTTTTAGTAGAAGTCACAGTAGATAGTAAAATAAACTTCCCTTCATGCAAAAAATAGTGCTCCCAAGCTGTATTTTTCAGCTCTGATGCTAGCAGTTCTGTCAGAGACCTGCAAGAAGGACTTTTTAATTGAAATTGAGACGCTGTCTCTTTTTCTTCCATTTCATTTTCTGCAGGTGGAAGAAAGTTTTGGAAACCATACCCTATGGTTTTATTCTCAGCTCTACTACTAATATCCTCCGTGACCTTTGACAAATCTCTGCTCTGCTCATTGTCATAACTCCCAGAAAATAGCTTGAGGAAATAAAACTGCACTTTTACATTGGTGTAGTAGTTAGGAACGATCCCAGGGTTACTAAATTGAATGTCACCTTTCTTATAGGCCGTTTCCCCTGCTTTAGGCTACTGCAAGTCATGTAGCCAAATGAATGTTATTTCAGCTCTGCCTTGTATCTGTGTAAATAGGAGTTAATGAGTTGCTGCATCTCGTGGTTGGTTTGTGACGTGGAGGTCTCCAGAGGGAGGATGAGGAGAGGCTGCCATGGAAAGTCCCTGGCTGTTGCTAGGCAGCACTGCATTTTAGCTTCCCTGTCCGAAAGTCTGCGCTCAGGTTTGGCAAGAAAAGGGAAGGCTGACGGATGGAAAACCATTCAAAGATGGCTCGACTTACTTTTTAAAGCATGGCTCTACTGTGCTGGGTGCAGAAAGTGTGTGGCTGCAAGTGAGGTGGAAGCAATTTGATTGAAAAGAGTAACATTTGATAACTTGCCGTCCATGTATTCATTCTCAGCTGTAGGATCATGTGGCTGGCTTGCTCTCTATCTCCAGCTCTGTTTCAGATTTTACTATGATGTGGGATCTGGAAGCTGTGAGAGTGCAGCAGAAGTGGTCTTGCTCTGGTTTCAGTCTAAGTGGAAATAAGAGAGCTCCAGGGAGCTTCATATGCTGCGGTTTATGCTCCAGTTTAACAGCCTGTGGATGAGGGAATGTCATGTTTTTATTTTTCTATTTAGCTCATCAAGAGGAGTGCCAGGAACAAAGAGGGAACATAAGAGGAATGAAAATGATGTAGGGTGTCTTGCTCTTGCTGCACAATGAGACCTTTGCCAACTGTAGCAGTAGTGTAACGTATGGTAAGATTCTCAGATAATTAAAGCTTATCACAACAGCATCACTAAAAGAAGACTTCTGTTTTCTGCCAGTAGAGTAGGACTTGGGATACAGCTGAGCACTTGAATTTCTCTTGGAAGAGTCTGGCTGGTTGTCCCATCTACCTACAGGCTAGCTCAAACCTTTCATTCACTCTTTGGTGTCATTTTGTAATTTCTATCTCTGTTGGTTCTCCCTGTATGTTTTAATATAAGGCCAGGATGGGTAAATATCTTGCTGCCTCTCTGATTTTAGTTGGGAAATAATGTCTTTTGTTGCACCTTGATGAAGTCATGGGGACCTGTGGGTGTGGTGAAATGCCTCGCATGGTCACATGGTCCCCATGCATTTCATCCCACTGGACTGTACTGGAAGGGGTTTCAGTTGCTCCTTGGCCAGCAGAGCTCTGTTTTTCCCCTTTCAGCAGAGGATTCAGTGGTGCTACTGAGGCAATGTAGAATTCTGTGTCACAGCCTCACTTCATCCTGGCTGTTCAGCCAAGTACCACTATAAAGCTCAGCTTTACAGTAGCCTTGGGAAGCTGAGGGTCTTGCTTGAAGTCATATGGTATGCAGCAGGGTATGTTCTGCTCTAACAGCATTCTTCCCTTAAAGGATGTGGCTCAAAATCATGAATCCTTATTCTAATTTTCATTGCTCAACCTGACTTTGTCTTGCACATTGTATCCCACCTGTGGCTTGAGCTGTCTAGCCTATCCTCCTCATCCCACCAGCCAACATTTCACAGCACCTGGAAGAAAAACTGAAGGAGAGACCAAAACTTTGCAAGACCTCACAGCTCCTCACTTTGACCTTCCTTGCACTCTGGGTTTTGTCAGCCCTACCAAGGTCTCCTTCCTTCTCTTAAGAAAGAGGGCCTTAAGAAAGGCAGAAGAAAGAAACCTCACAGCCTTACCATAGTGCCTTGCAGCCTGGCTGGGAGCTGAGTCCTGCAATATTTTATATGAATTCCCAGGATTACTTGTTTAGTTGGACAGCTGTGGGCTGGGCTAGTTCAGTTCAGCAGTTCCCTTTGTCTCCTGCCTGGTTTGTGCAAAAAACTGTTGGGTCCTTTTGGGTTAGAAACCTTGGAGCTGTGCTGCCAGGTCAGACCTGGACCAGAGCAGTCAAGCATGGCTACTGTTGAGCCCTTTGAATAATGGACACAGCAGTAGGATTCACCTGCTTAAGGATTAACAGAAAAAGCTCAAAATCCTTGCAGCACCTCCCTTCTTCCCACCCCATGCATGCTTGGATAGTAAAATACACTGTCCTTGAGCCCCAAACTATTCATGTGAAAGTTTCAAAGTGGGGCGTGTGTGTGCGCCAAGTTCTGGATTTTAAATCAAAGAGTCTGATGTGCTTAGAAATGCTGGGTGGATCTCTAACTCCCTCTCCAAGTTCTGGGCAGTAATGTGGATTGGGACTGCAAAGACGTGCTTATGGGATGTAGAGTGACAGAGGGTGGTGGAGGAATGGAAATACTTCCCACCTCCCAGCAGTACTTTCTACTGGAAAAATAATAAATACTTTCACCTAAGCACTGACTTCAGTTTTGGGATGGTGCTTTTTCTTCTGAATTTTTTGGAGGTTGTTTGTATGTTTTGGATTTTTTAAGCTTTTTGAGTTTCCAAGCCTCCCTGTACTGTGTTGCTTTTTATCTTGCTTTGTGCTGGAGAAAGCAGAATGATAAAAAAACAGACAAAAAGAGAGAAAATAGAAAGGTCTCACTATTTACCACTCATGTTGGTAAAATGGTGGGATGTCTTTCTACAGCCTTTAAGAGCTTCATCTGAAAAACACTTCAGTTGCTTTGTAAAAGCATGTGGTTGTGGGGAGTGCTTTCCCATACTTCACTCAGCTTTCCAACTGGAGAAGTGTTAAAAGCAGAAGCGAGGAAAATCTTTTATTTCTTTCAAAAGCTGATGGAGAAGATTCTTCCAGACATGTCTCCCTCACCAGGTTTTTCAGTATGAAAAATACAGTTAAAATATTTTTTTAATGAAAGGACTGTTCTCTTGAAGCTTTGTTTTTCCACTTGGGAGTTGTTTCGTGACAATTTTTGAGGGGAAAGAATGATTTTTTTCACTTGCCAGCTTTCAAACCACTGCCTCCAAACTGGGATAGAACTTCAACTCACCTGTTTATTTTTGTAATTTCCCAGAATAATTGCTGGTTCAAGTATATCCTGTTTGCTAAGTTGTGTGGTTCATGTTATGACAACTTTAATGACTCTTGCAGTATATGGCAAAGAGATTTAGGACTGCAGGCAGGTGCTTTTTGCCTTTCTTTTTTTCATTCTAAATAAATAAGCATAATGAAAATATCTGTTTAATAATGGGAACATCCACATTTACATGAAATAGACCATTTTTTCTTTTGTAAAGGAAGATAAATTCACCTGCTTCAGGGCAAAATTTAACCACTAATTGATGGAAATGAAGAAGAAATTTCCTTTCAGGCAGTTGTTCTATCTATTTCCTTGTGAAATTTCTTGTATGTTCCTTCAAAACCTAGGCCAGAGGACTCTGTGCAGGATGTGTGAGACAGTCTCAGATTAGGTTGATTTACTTGCTGGCCACCTTTGGTAATTCTTAATCTTTCATATCTAACTTAACCATCCATCCATCTTGTTTTAATGAAGTTTTGATTGAAAGGGACTCCTTACAATATCCCTCTTTCTGTTCATTCATGCTATTTCTACTAATTCCTGGATTCTACTTTTCTTTCAGAAGATGCTGCTCAAGAAGAATTGTGGAGCGAAGACTAGAGTAATTAAAATTCGTGTAAGTTGCCCTTTTCTGGTGCAGTTCCTTCATCTCCCCACATATACCTAATGTGGTTGTTCTCACTGAATATCTGTGTCCAGAAGATGATTTCTGGGGATTTCTTGTGGCTTGATCAGCTGCATAACAAAAGTTGCTAGTGTGGAGTATAGAATGTAGTTGCAATTTAGGTTAGGTGCTGACAAGGCTAATAATACATTGTCTTTTCTATTTTGGAGACCGTGGTTTCAAATCTTCCTTGGTGTCAAAGTCTACATCCCATGCTGTGAGTTCATACAGCATAGCTGTCTGGTAGGGTGTCATCTGGATCCTTCTTGAGCAAGTGGTGTTTGGTAGGGGTGAGAGGAGAAAAGGGATTGTCCCTGCATGATGCACTAATGTTTGCAGAACCAGGTGGGATATGGGACTGGGTGATGACCGGTAAGAGCTACATTGCTTGGATGACTTTGTAGCTGGGCTGAAGCTGCAGTGTCCTGAGCCTCTCCATGCTTGACAGCCTGCAGCCCTATCAGATATGCTCAAGTCTTGTTCTTGTAGATTTTGTTACCTGCACCTCTGAGAGTTTTGTCTTTAGCAGCACACTCCTGGATTCATCAGCCAGCTCCTGCTTCCTTTGTGGGTACCTTGTATTTCTTTTGGTCAGTGCTGTATGGTCGTGTGGGAGATGTATCCTGGGCTGAATCCAAGAGAAATGTGACAAGCAGGTTGAGGGAGGTGATTCTTCCCCTCTTCTCTGCTCTGGTGAGACCCCACCTGGCATGCTGCATCCAGCTCTGGAGTCCCTGAACAAAGAAAGACATGTAACTGTTGGAGCAAGTCCAGAGGAGGGCTGTGAAGTTGTTAAGAGGACTGCAGCACCTTCCCTACAACAACAGGCAGAGAAAGCAGGGGCTGCTCTGCCTAGAGAAGATAAGGCTCCTAGGAGAGCTTGTACCACCTTCCAGTATCTAAAGGACACTGGAAGGGTACAAGGGAGCTGGAGAGGAACTTTTCACAGGGGCGTGTAGTGATAGAACAAGGGGAATGGCTTTAAGCTGAAGGACAGTAGATTTAGATAAGATTTTGTGAAGAAATTCTTTACAGTGAGGGTGACTGGAACAGAGAAGTTGTGGTTGCCCCATCCCTGGAAGAATTGTGGCCAGGTTGAATGGGGTTCTGAGCAATTTGGTCTAGTAGAAGGTGTCCTTGTCATGGCAGGGATATTGGAACTAGATGATCTTGAAGGTCCCTTCCAACCCAAAACATTCTAAGATTCTGTTTGTTAGTGACCTTGCATGTTGTCACCAAAGCAGTGTACCTCAGTCCACCTGATTCTCCATGTTTGTGATACACAGGCAAAAACAGATTAGGGGAAGAAAACAAATATCCTTCATGATGGAGCTGCTGTTTTCACTGCAGTGTTTCTTATAGCCTTGCAAGAGGGATGAATGACAGACCAGGATCCTTTCAAGGTTTCTACCTTGCCCAGCAGGCAGTAGGAACGCTGCCTTTGTGTACCCAGAAGTGCTGCAGTTGATAAGCAGCATGCTGTTGGATGTTCTTGCCCATCAGTGCTCTGGAAATGGATTTGGTATCTGAGAGGAGGAGGAGCAGGTAGAGCTGGCTGGAGCCTGGTGCACAGCTGGGGGTGGTATTTTTCTGACTTCTCAAACACCTTCTGTCAGGGCTCTTCAGTCCTGTCTTCCAGCAGCCCCACAGTGACCCAGTACTTCTGACTGCACAATTAATCTTGATCTTTTATGTGCTTTCATGTGCTTCTGCCTGGATTGTTTTCAATATAGTTGTGTCCTTCTGTGCCCCACAAGCTCTCCCCAGGCTGTGCCTGTCCTTCAGACCCACCAGCTGTCTAATCCTGCCGCAATGTTTTAGCACATCTTGTTTATCACCTTCCTTTATGCCTGCCCTGTGCTCTTTCACTGGGTTTTTCCTGGTTGTCTGTCCCTGGACACCAGCTATTTCCAGTGGTGCTTGGTGATGGTTCTCCAGTCCCTTGGGTTTCAGTGATTCCTTGGTGAGGTGGTTTCGTGACACCTTAAGCTCATTGTTGTGGCTTACTATTGTGCCCCTGGAGAATCTGAAAGGAGAATTATCCCTTTGCTCCTTGAGCCCACATCAGCTTGCAGTAAAATAAACAGCAGAAACTGAGAGCACACTTTTCTGACAGATGGCACAAAATCCACTCTTCTGTGGCCCGCCTTGCCAAGCTGAGGCAGTGCCTCTCCACCTGAGGCACTTGTGGCTTCCATGGTAATAGCATGTGATGCTTCACAGCCTCTTGCTGGTCTGTTGTGGTGGCAGAGCTGTTAAGTAAAGGTGCATTTTTTGCCTCCATTTTTCAAGGGATTGTGAATTCCCACTTTTGTGTACCCAGCTGAGGAAGGAAGCAGCAGGTCCCTGGCAGAACTCTTTGCTGAAGTGCCTCAGCTCTGGAAACAGCTGAGAGAGGTCAATACTTCTGAAACACAGTGCCATGCTCTCATCATATAAAGGGAAACCTCAATCCAGCCAGCAGGACATGCTTGGCATGGTATTCCTTCTCAGTGTTGCCCAGCAGCAGAAAAAGAGGTAATGGGCACAAGTAGAAATGTAGGATATTCAGGTTGCCCAGGGAAATCGTGGAATCTCTGTCCATGGAAAGAGCCATGGTGTGCCAGGATGCAGTCCTGGGCAACAGGCTCCTGCTGACCCTGCTCAGAGGAGGGGGTTTGAACTCAGCTATCTCTAGAGCAACCTCAACCTTTCTGTAATTTCTGGGTCTTGTCCAGCATTCAGCAGTGGAGTCAGAGCACACTAGGGACCGAAGTTTTATTGGAAGGGCTATTCTAAGGCCCTACTGAATGTGGCATTTTGGCAAGAGTGATAGCAGGAGGCAAGGTGAGAGGCTTGGCTCTCTGTTGCTGAGGGTCTGGTGGCACAGGTTCATCGTTGGAACCTGTCCATTGTGGTGAGGGTAGAAGCAATGAAGACAGATCTCCTAGTGATGGGTTGATGAGCAGTTACAAGAGGAACCAGGCAGCTCTCTGTCTGTGTGTCTGAACAGGAAACATCACCGTGTGAACCACTTTGCTTGTGTCACTGCAGCACTGATGCACAGTTCCTCTTTCAGATCAGGTAGAGTCTCTTTCTGAACTGAGATAGTCACAGATATCCAGACAGCATACAGCTGGATGAACAGGCAGCGTGTGGACTAATCTGAGGAGCAGGCAGGATATCTAATGGCTTGTGCCAGGGATTTGAAATAAGGATCCTTGCTTTCTCCCTTCAGGTCTCCTGCTGCTGAATAACTTGTAGGAGAAAGGATCGTGCTTATTCCATCTTGTGTGAGGACAATGACAGTGACCTTCTAATATCATCAGCAGTGAAGCATTTTCATCCTGTTCTTGCTGAGATCAGTGTCTCATGTGGTTGTGAGCTGATGCCTGCTTTTAAAAAATACTTTGGTTGCCTTGATGTCTTGGGGCTTTGCTGGTGTGTCAGGGTGCAAGGCGTTGTTTTTTCATGGACCATTACAGCTATTCCTTCCTCTGTCTTCTGCTGGAAGAGTCTCCCATGGGAAGGTGAAATGGAAGGGCAGTGTCTCTGCTCTCTGGCATGGAAACACAGCTACAGCCTTTGGAAATGTTTGTGGTCCTTGGTAGTCTTTCTTAAGCAGGTGATCTGCTGCTAAGTAGGTTTTGCTGCTGTTTTAACACCAGGGTGTCACCTTGCTGTTGTTTCCTGTGCTTAAGTTTCCCAAGGGCCATCTCAGGTGGTGATCAGCTACAGCCTTTCCACTCACTCAGTGGTTCCTCCTCACTTAAGTGGAACAATGGGAAAGTGGGATGTGACTACTCTAAGAACCTAACAGTTATGGAAGAGAGATTGGTAACCTTTTCTAGTGTGCAGCAGCTCAGTTTGAAATGTTTTCAGGAATAGCAGCTGTGAGAGGTGGCAGCCTACAGTGAAGAGCAAATAACATTAAAGAGGGAAAAAAAACTTGCTTCTGTTTCCATCCAGTAAAGGATAATGGAACAGAAGAATCATTCCCTGTGGGCAGGTGAGCAGAGATAAATTAGAGGTGACAGCAAATACATGAACTATGGATTTGTACAAAGCACATGCCACTGCAAGGCCAGGGGCAGGTGTTGGCCTGTGTGTGTGTGGCACATGAGCTGGGCGGTGTGAGTGTACAGACCTGGTCCCTGGTGCCCCAAAGTGTCAGCCGTGTCATGTCTGTCACTGGAAGCAAGGCACTGGAAGTGGGGAGGGGCACACACGTGTTGTGGCTGTTTGGGTGTCCAGAGTGTGTTTGCCTGGTGAGCTGTTCTGCAATGGAGACGATTCCTCATTGCTGGAAGGAGGATGACTGGGTGGCCATGTGCTCATGGGGTGCAACTCTGCCCTAGACCAGGCTTGGCCAGCTCTGAATGCAGAGACCTGTCTTCTAGTGTATCTATAATATCACCAGTCTTCAATTCTCCAGGCTATCTTAGGATGAGGGTTGAAAGTCTGTCATTTATTCCTGTTTTTATTCTTCCTTGACAAACTTCTACATGCAGTCTCTGAATGGGATTAGTAGAGCTGAGCTAGTCTTTACAGCAGTAGGTGGGTAGAAGACACCCAGGGGCTTACCAGTTGTGTCTCAAGGATCTTGTTGGGGCTGGCAGAAAGGAAGGAAGGATTCTAAGGCCAATCTGATAACCTGGCTGATCAGAAAGATGTTTTCTGCTATGTAAAAATAAGAATTTTAAATTGAACATAAACCTCTTGTGCTCTTGCCTTGATCTTATCAACGTTGAGAACACCCTCTGCTTGGACAGGGGCCAGATCCCTGGAATGACTTCCCTGTCTCTTATCTCTTACTCTGCATCCTAAAAGGCCACTGCAGAAACATGCTGGCTTTTCTTCTTCTAAAACAAGGGACCTTTTCAGCTTGGAGCTGAACAGGAGATATGCTGGCCAGAGCCTTCTGGGCAGATGCCTGAGCTATTCACATTTACAAGGCATACCAGGTGACAGAGCAGTATTGGTGCAACCAGAACCTCTGGTTCTGGCTGTGCAGCCCTAAGTAAAGATTTCTAAAAAATCAGAAGGTTCAGTGTGTGTATACATACATATATGTACATATATATATATGTATCTATATGTGTGTGTATATATATAAACCCCACAGATGTTGCTCTTTCCATCACAGGCTCCCAAGGAGCTGTGCAACATTTAGCATTGGATGCGTATAAATACGCAGATAAATACCACAATTGCAATTTCAGAGAGAGTTACACTGAGAAACCAGCACAAAGTGTAACTCACCTGAAGAGAGATAGGGTGATGAGAACTTTAGGCCATTTTCCTAGAGCTGTGTCCTTATTCATACCATATCATGAATATAAATACCTAGGGCATCTCAGGCAGCAGAAATCCTAAACTGCAGCTTACAAACAGTTTCTCAAACCTTCCTGGTTGATTCTAGTATGTGACTGAGTGTCTAAACCTGACCCTGTTCTTAGAATCAGCAAGAGAGACTTGCCTCCCTGGCCAGTCACAGCCTTGCATTACTTTATGGTCAGAAACCCCTCATGGAGATTTTGATGTTCCAGTTTCCCCTGTGGTGTCTTGGCTCCAGTTGATGGGCATGCCTCAGCTGAGCAGAATGTAGAAGGCCCTCTGCTAAGTGGGAGCATGAATATCCCTTTGAGTATCCTACACTCCTCCCAACCCAGCCACTGAACTGCCTGCTGGAAATGATAGTTGGTCCTGGAGAACACCAGCCCTTGTTCTGGATAATTCCTGACAAAAGACTTTGTCCAATGTTTCCTCAGTTTGGGGAAGGGTTGTGTGTAGCCAGGGGGGGAATGCCTCTGTCTGTTAAAAACTACTCCAAATACCTGATTTTTACTGGATTTCATGGCAAAGGCTAACCAGCCTTTAGCCTGCCCATAGCAGGTAGAAGTGGGATTGTCATGTCTCTCTTCTGTTTCTGTAAGGATAAGAACTTCTATTGCTTCCTGCTTTTCATAAATTCCTGCCATGTATGCTATGCCCTCACACCTGTTGAATCATGTAAGTGCCCACAGAACAGACTTTGTGGAATAACCAAGACTCTAATCCACACAGCACCATGAAAGAGCAAGTGGATGGTGAGTGAGGAGGCTGACTTCCTATTTCCAGCACTGTTCCTGCTTTGTGGTCTGATATGGGTTGTAGGTCTGGTTTAAGGATACGGGGAGGTGAGGAGTGGTAGAAACAAGGTGCAGCCCAATTGCTTCTGGGATAGCCTTGTGTGTCAATGGTGGCTATGGCTAGTGGCACTGTGGTTCAAGGGAGTGGAAAGTGGCAAGGTGTGTTTCACAGAGAGAGGGTCAGATTTAATGACTTCTGGGTCATATGTGGGTGATGGAGCAGAGAGAGATAGAGATGTAGGGGATGGCACAGGGTCACAGAGAGCCACTGTTCTCTGTCAGAGCTTCAAGTCCAAGATGGCTGATTAGGCACATCTGCTCACTGTGTCCAGGCCCACTGCAGTTCTGCTCCCTTTTTGTTCGTGTGGCTGTGGGAACCTGGTACCCATTGCCTCTCCCAGTCCCTGGAGTTGTGATCCTCTTTTCCCACACACCTCTCCCAGAATACACCCACTTTCCTGTGCTTGGCTTCCACAGCTGGGGTGGTTTGTCCGGAGGCAAGCGCACCATGTCAGCATGTGTTCGCAGCCTGCTCATGCCAGGCTAATTAATCCTCACTTTGCAGGTTTAATTTGGGTACCCTTCAAGTTGAGAGCAGCTCTGTGCCAGCCTGCCTGGCCAGAGGGAATCTGCTCGCCCTGGCCTCATGCAAACTGGAAGCTGCACACGCCCAAGCGCGCACCACGTGCCGGCTCTGTGGGAAGCACGGTACCTGGGCTTCCTGGCCCCGAGGGAGGAGGACTCTGAGGCAGCTGCTGTGATCCCTCTGAGAGCAGGGTGTTCCTGCTGCACAGCAAGGGCTGGAACGGGGAGGGTGGAGAGGAAGGAGAGGGTGAGGTAGTGTCACTTGTGTACAGACCCAGACTAAAGACTATACTCAGATGCATTTGGAGATTTAGGGCCAGATTGTGCCATGTCTGTGTTTGTTTGGAGCTACTCTTGTGCTTGTCTCTTCTGCTCAGGCACATGCAGACCCTGTAGTATTTGCAGGACCTGCTGCAGGTATGCAGGAAGCACAGGCGACTTCTTATCAGAAGGAAAAAGTGGGTGCAAGATATGGCTCACTAGTAGGGAAATATGGGTTCATTCACTTGGTCCTAAGAGATTTGTCTTCAGAGCATGATCTTTACTGGGACCCTGGTGTGGTGAGTTCCCCAGCTTGGCCAGGGAGCACCGACAGACTGCCCCTCTGAATGACCCATCTGTCCCTTTTCTTTGTGCAGCCTCTTTCCTTCAGGTTGTCAGGCAGGCAAAATCAAAGCTTGTAGTCAGCTTTGTCAAAGACCTATCTAAAGATGTGTGAGAGAGGAGAAGAAAGGCTTATCATGCTTGTGCCAGCAAGGACCCAGAGCTGAAACTGGCTATTTCTGCTTTTGGGCAAGTGACCAACACGCATCTGCTAGGCCCTTTGAAGTACCTTCCAAAAAGGTTCAGTGCTGGCTGTCTGGTGGCACCTCTGTAAGTCTGGTAGTTGCCACCTCACAACTCTGCACACACATTTGCAAATGTTTGATTTTTTTAAAAATTTTTTTTAAACCTTTCTAAGAGGAACAGTGATGTGTTTGTAAACCATTGAACTGCTCTTTGCAATGTGGTGGTATGGAAAGAAAAAGGTGTTAGGCAGCCTTATGTTGGTGATGGCAGACAGGTCTTTCAGTCTTTCAGTCTTTTGGGGGGGGGGGGCAATGAAAATCATAAGAAAACAGTGCCCACTGCAAAGTTTTGAGTTCCTTGTCAGAACAACATTTGGAGATGATTTTTTTTTTCTTGGAAGAGAAAAGAAAAGGGTAGTCATAAAGTGAAGTTCTGGCATGGTCTAGTTTTTTACTATTCTTTGAAATAAAATTCTCTGTGAACCTGGGAGTGTAGGACAGACTTTCAGGAGGAAAGGAGTTTGCCTGTGAAAATTTCCTTCTTGAGCTGCTCCGGGTCTGTGACTGGAATAAATTGTTAGAGGCCCTATCGGAGTTAATGAATAAGCAGTTAAATGTGAATTGTTGCTCCACTGGAGGAGCTGGTCCTGCTTGCCAGCGACTATTTCTTGAAAACTGCCTGAAGCAAGACTGTAATTGAAAAGAAATCGCCTCTCATCAGAAGGTTGAAACACCTAAAAGTTAATTAATTCATCCTGGCTGTAGTGTACTGTTGTGGCTTAACCCCATGATGAAGTTGCTAACTTGCTACCCCGGTGGGTTGGGGGAGAGAATTGGGAGGGTAAATGTGAGATGGCTTGTGGGTTGAGATAAACATGATTTAATGGAGAAAACAAAAACTGCAAGCGAGCAAAGCAAAACAAGGAATTCATTCACTGCTTCCCATGGGCAGGCAGGTGTTCAGCCATATCCAGGAAAGCAGGACTGCATCATGGCTACTTGGGAAGCCAAAACACCAGCTTAATGCCATCATATGGTATGGAAAAGTCCTTTGTCCAGTTTGAGTCAGATGTCCTGGCTGTTTCCTTCCCAGCTTCTCATGCCCTTCCAAACCTTCTTGCTGTCAGGGCACAAGAAGCTGAGAAGTCCTTAACTTAGTATAAACACTGCTTGACAGACTGATATTTTTAGTTATTGCTGTCACCATTATTCTCATCCTAAATCTAAGTCACAGGATACACCAGCTACTAGGCAGAAAATTAATTTTATCCCAGCAGAAACCAGGACATGTATTATGCATTGAAGAAACTGAGGCAGAGATGTTGGGAAGTAGCCTGGGCAGAACAGTGTTTGGAATTACAGATGTAACTAGAAGCAGGCATGTGGGTCACCTTCCCTTGCTCACAGCTGATGGCTTCATAAATCAAAGTTAAAGAGTGAAGAAGTTTATTTTCTAACACAGCAGGGGTGAGAGGAAGAAGCACAAAGTGGAGTTAAATCAGTGTACCTGTAAATGTTCCTCTGTGAAGTCTGACAGCCTTTACTCTTTCTGTGCCCTGCCTGAATATTGGTGCTACCTCTGTCTCTGCCCATTCCTGGGCAAGGCAGCTGTCTCACAGACAGGCAGCATCCCAGGCAGGCATCTGTCCTTGCCAAAGCTGTTCTGGGGATTTATTCCTTTCCACACAGGGTGGTGGTGGAAATCGGATGCGCCTTTACAGCTTGCAATTACATGGTGCCTTTCATCCCAAAGGACTTTGAACAAGTGAGCCTGCAGATTGCAAAGGGATCAGTCACCCACCACTGGAAGGCAGCATCCTTTAAATGGAGCTCAGCAGCACTTCCCAGCCACTGGGGCCCAAGAGTAGGAAAGAAGGAACTCCAATGCTGGATTGGCCTTGAGTAGGGACAGGTTGGCAGAGTGCACAAGCTGATCTGGGTTGAATCCCACCTGGATACTAGGGCTCTTATGAAAGAGGACCAAAGAGTCCTTTTAATGTTCCATCTTCCCTAGCATGCCACTCTCTTCAAAGACGTTGTGTTGAGCATTTCCCTGCTCCTGTGAGGGTTCTATTCCCACAGCTGAAAGCTCACTTGGACCTGTTCTCACTTTGGCTTTGTCCAGAGAGGAGAACCATGATTCCATAGAATCATGAGGCCAAAATCATGTTACTGTCTGCATTTGAGATATTTACCCACACTTCATAGAAGTAAGTGACCTGTTTCTAGGAGGAATGTGGCTTCATATTAGTAAATTTAGCTTTGCATGTTTGTCTTCTTCCTCTATACTCTTTCCTTGCCGAAGTGTACAGTTATGTTACAGGTGGGTTTATGGAACATTTGTGCATTTGTCTGTTTTCTGAGAGCTGCTAATATGATTGAAATCAGTATTTCTTCTGTGATGTTTAATCTTACTGGCCTTCTTTGAGGCACCTCCCTCCGCTTGCTATATTTAGGTGTACTTCTTTGTTAATACACTTCAGATATGTTTCAAACCTGGTTGTTTATTTGCCCCCCTGTATTTAAAGGTGATAATGGGTTGGTGAGAACAGCACATGTTGGCAGGACTGTACGTGTAGGCTCACGTACATGGGTGAAGAGGCATCCTTGACCAAGGTGGTTTGTGTATAGTTGCTTGAAACATGTCTAAGATGAGTTTACTTCCCTTAGGAGCTCATCTAACCCAAATCAGGTATGCAGTAGGACAGTGTGGGTATGTCCAGGTACTGGAACGACCTTGTGTTCTGAGCAGCTGATGAGCCAGTGATGAGCTGTGGTGCCTTAGACCATCCCCCGGATGCTGTGAAGTTCCGGTTCTGCATGGCTTGAATTACTTTACAAACAGGCAAGGTTTGTATGAGTAGAACAGCCCTCCTTGTGATTTCTGAGTCAGGAGTCTGTGTGTGCCCAGAGGGATGTGCACAAGTGACCAGGGAAGCGCCTGTGTACTGGGGAGAACCTGAGGCAGGTGAGTATGTGCGAGTGAGCACGTGTGTTTGACAGAGTATATGTATGAGCCTGTGTGCTCTCCTGTGGCAGCCGTGTGAGTCTGACTCGGGCCATTCTCCAGCTGTGTAAATAGATTGCTTAGCAAATTGAGGGCTCTGGTTAATGATTTCCATGAGCACAGGGCCCATATTAGGCTCCGTTCTGTGAGCGGTACCCAGCTGTCTGAATGCCATTAGAGTGAACACATGATCCTTTAATGTCAAGTGCGTATTGTTTGTGCTCTGAGGAGCCTCTGCAGGAGCTGGCCTGGGGTTGCTCACCAGGGGCTGTCAGGCAGGTTTATGGCAAGCTCCCTGGGGACCTGCTGCAGTGGCAACAACTCTGATCACCCTTCCCTAGTCAAAGCTAAGCCCCAGGCATGGTGTTCCCAAGGAGAAGGGCAGGCTGGCTAGGACGCTTACCCAGACTACAGGGAGGCAGCTGGCCCAAGCCACAGGGTGGCAGGAACATGTTCCCCTCTCTGGCAGCTGGCTCTATCTGTTTTTGTTCTGAAAATACATCTACAGAGCTCTGCCTTGTGCTACTCATCAGGACCAGACCACCACATGCTGTGATCCCAAATGGTGTCTTGAACTAAGCCAGATCAGGCCTGGTCATCCCTAGAGCTGGATATGAACTCCAATCTAAAAATGCTCGTCTGCAAGAAGAGAGTTGAGGGATTTGGAGGTTTCTTACCTCCAGCAAGGTCAGTACCAGAGGTGCTGCCCTGTCAGTCAGGGAGCAGGTGCACGAGGATCCTGTGTGGCTCAGGGTTATAAAGGAGTTCAGATTGATCAGGATGTTGCTATGATGAGGGAGTCAGGTTACTGCCTCTCCTGTTACTGCCTGCAGCTGGGCACAGCCCGTTCTCACTTAGCCCTTGTCTGCAGTTGTTGAAAGCCAGTGGTCATCTTGTGGCTGCTTGAGAGGTGCCAGGATGAAGAGGCAGGATTGGGTGCATTTTGAGTCTCACTTGCAGCTGCATGACTGCCCATCAATCTCAGCATCCCCCTGCATCTTCTCACATCCCTGACCTTCAGCCTCGCCTGTTCTGTGCCCATGGTCCTGGCAGTGCTCTGGGAAGGCTCTCTGTCCCACACATTGGCCCCAGAAAGAAACCACAGCACAGCTTTCCACCCAAAGCCTGGTGAGTTTTGTAGATTACTTTTGTCTGTCCTTTGGAGCCATCTTTCCCCGGCCTCTTCATCTGCTGTCTGCCAAAAATGAACGGATTCAGCTGCCTTCCCTAATCCTGTCTGGCATTTCAAAATGGAGGGGACTGCCAGGTTCTTTGTTCCCATTCCCTCTTGGCACTGGCAGGGGACCTTCTCTGCTCTGGAGAAGGACAAATGTGCTGATTTATTCTGCCCCTTGGCTTTGAATAGGGGTTGCTATGTTACCTTCCAGCTCTGAGGCCTGCCAGAGCACACACCATATATAACCTCACAGCAGGTGGCTATTGAGTAAAGGCCCTTAAATCTGCCTCTCTTGTTTCTTATGCTGCTGGCCAAGGTGTCAGGGGGATGTAGCAGGGCATGATTTGCTGGCTGAAACTCTAGGCGCAGCTGATGCCAAGCACCTTGTTGGCATTTTCCATTCTCGAATGCCCATCTTAATTGCAGAAGAGATACCAGCTAGGCAGGAACATGCTGCCCACACTGGCTTTTAGAGGCCTTTCCTGACATAAAGGCTGCTGCCCAGTGGGGCTGAGCTGTGACCAAGAGCCTTGGAGACAAGAGGCTTCCAGATCCTGCTGCAGTTATTGCAGCTCTTAGGGCCTGGCTTGGACACTTCCTAAGCTCACTCTGATTTTCTGCGTGTTTGGGTGGGACAAACCATCTGAGCAGCTTTTGGGGGGTATTTGTGTGTTGCTGCCTTGTCATGACAAGTTAAAGGCAGAGGAGAGGTGGAAGCATCAAAACGTCACCTTGCCATGCTGTTAGGTGTGTGATAGACCTGAATCTGAAATGCTAAAATCAACCTCTCTCTTCTGTTAGACAGAATTGGTAAATGTTCCTAAAAAGCCTATTCTTTGAGGAACAGTCCCACAGTTCAGGCTAAGCCAAGGAGACCATAGTTCTAGTTAGGAAAGGCCTAGAAAAGGAACAGGGAGTCACATAACACCAGAGCCCAGTCTGAATCACATAGAATGTTAAGAGTTGGAAGTGACCCTAAAAATAATCCTGTTCTAATCCCACCTGCCATGGGAAGGGACACCTCCCATCAGACCAGGCTGCTCAAGGCCTTATCCACCCTCACCTTGAACACTGCCAGGATTGGGGTATTCACAACCTCTCTGGGCAACCTGTTCCAGTGTCTCATCACCCTCACAGGAAAGAATTTCTTCCTAATGTCTAGACTAAATTTCACCTCTTCCAATTTGTACCCATTACTCCTTATCCTGTCACTACAGTTCTTGAGGAAGAGTCTTTCTCTGGCTTCTGTGGAGCCCCTTTCCAGACACTGGAAGGTTCCTGTGAGGTCTCTATGCTACCTTTTTTCCTCCAGGCTGAACAGCTCCAATGTACTCAGCCTGTCTTCACTGGGGAGGTGCTCCAGTCCTCTTAACAACTTCATGTCTTCCTCTGGACTTGCTCCAACAATTTCATTTCCTTCTTCTGTTGGGGACTCCACAGCTGGATACAGTATTCCAGGTGGGGTCTCACCAACTGCAGGATAAAGGGGGAGAATCCCTTCCTTTGACCTGCTGGCCATTCTGCTTTTGATGCAGCCCAGGATTCCACTGGCTTTCTGAGCTGTGAGTGCACAGTGCTGGCTCACCTTGAGTTTTTCATCAACCACCACCCCCAAGTCTTTTCCTGCAGGGCTGCTCTCAATCACTTCTTTGCCCAACCTGTAGGTTTTTGGGTTTTTTCCTAACGTGTTTGTCATTGGGTTTTTTCCTGACCTCTGTGAAAATAGTGGTAAAGCCCTTCCCAAGAGTAATGGAAGTGCAGTGAGAGTAGGGGACGTTTGCATGAGTTTCTGAGCTACTGAACTTTCCACATATTCCTTGGGAATGAATTCTACAGAATCATGATTAAACACTCTCCTGGACCCTGGAGAAGTGAGACCTCCTCTCCTGGCCAGAAAGTATCGGTGAAATAGCTGTCCCACTAGTGCTTCTGCTTGCATAAGGAAAGAAACAAACCAAAGTTCCTGAAAAGTTAAAGGAAAGCTCTACACATCTAACAGAGTAGAATTACTTCTTTGGCACCATCATTCCTCTGGGATCTACATATTCTAGCACAGCCTGGTGGAGAAAAGCATTTCTGTCCTGTCACACATGCAGGGCATACATGACTATTTCTGGCTTCCTTACTCTGGACCTGCTCTGAACACTGGGAGCAAAAGAGGAGAGAATGGTCTTTAGTGGCCATGGTAAAACAAGTCTGTAAGGCCTTGGGGGTTGGATCTTTTCTTCCAAGCAATTCTCAGCCATTCCTCATCAAATTGTGGAGTCTGGAACCAAAACCCTGGAGAGTTTTAGCATGCCTGGGACTTTAAGAAAGAGTGGTTTGTAAATCCTTATTGGAGAGCTGTTGAAAAATGGGGCTGAAGAATGTGTTTCCAGAGATAACTTGGTTTGTCTCCATGCTCTAAAAGTGTAGCAGATCTTACTTCAAGGCCAAGTGAATTTAGCTTTTCGATGTGATACCTTTTGGTAGTGATGCTTTTCTGACTCTGGTACTCTAAACACATCATGGATTATCCTGTTTCACTTAGTGGCTACAGGTGCCATGGGCCCTAGTCAGGTGGATCCTAGGGACCTCAGTCCTGGAGAAAGGGAGGTGTGCCTGCTTTTTATCTTGAAGGGTAAGAGCAAGGATGGGAGCAAAGTGCTCCCACTGCTTATGTTAGTGCCATTGGCTGCTAGTGCAAGCATCACCATACAGGAGGTGTAATTGTATCAGAGAGGGGGACGACAAAGCACTCAAGGCAGGAATTTCACTGTTTGCAGCTGACATGAGCACTGACTTCATGCCTGTTTTTATTCCCCTGCAGAGCACCAACGGAGGCCGCCCGCCACCCCACTTTCTGTATGATCCCTCCACTTTTGCCTTCCGTTCCCTCAGCACCTTGAAGCCGCTGAGCCCCATAGCTCCAGTGGAAGAACCGTCATGTGCCTACTGAAGGAGTTTCTCCAAAAAACCTCAGGAACTATCACCCAGTGTCCTGCCTGGCAGGGAGAAGGGGAGGTGGTGATACCCAAGGGGAGGGGTGGGAGAAGAAGGGGCAATGAGACGTCTTTGCAACGCAGCTGCTCTGGCAGGAGGAAGCGAATGGCTTGGCAGCAGTGCCTGTTTTCATACCACTGGTGGAGCTGAGCAGTGGCACAGGGAGTGAGTTTTGTCTCTCAGGGCAAAGCAAACCAGTCAGGTGCACAAACTGCAAGAACTGCCACCAAGGCAGTGTCAAACGTGAGGTTGGTGGCGACTGAAGATATCCAGGAGGTGTTCAGGGGTTGGTGTGACCTGCATGGCAGCAGGGTTGAGTGATCAAGCTGTGAAACCAAATCCAGTCAGTTTCCCAAGGATACCTGGGTATACAGTGCTTTGCTATAGACCTGACACTTCTCCCACTCAGAAGCGAGCTCAGGATTGGAGAAAGAGGCTATACAGAGCTGCTTGCAAAACAAGAAGATCCCTCTCTGAGATTGTTATAATTGCATTCACATCAAGCTCTCTCAAGTGGAAAACCTGGGGACAGGGAGGTGTGTGGAGGAGTAACTGGCACATTTAGCTGTGCATTCCAGATGATCTGCTGGCAGTTCAGTGATACTGCCCAAAAAGAGATTGAAATGGGAGAGTGAGACAGCCATATGTAGATCTGGGGTTAGAATAAAATTTTAGAATTGGAAGGTCTGTGTTGAGGCACCCAGGAAAAAGCAGCACCCACCTTCTGTCCTGTCAGCATCACCAAAGAGAAGAACTTGGGGGTGACTGTGCTCATGGATCTCCTCTCTGCTGAGGCAGTGTGTGTTCTGGGGTATGTCACACTTCTCCATAGCATTGTCCCACTAACATGATGGTGGAGGTAACTGGTACCACCAAACTCAAACCAATTTAATGTCTCCAGCAAGCTTTCCACTCCCCTTGTTAAATTCAGGTACACTCCTCTGGTATCAGTGGGACAATATTCCCAGATGAAGCAAGGAGTGGGAAAAAGTCGATTTTGTGGCTGTTGATGGAAGAAATAGGAGAGGAGTTTGAGTGAAGGTGGGGGACATTTCTCTACAGACAGTTCTGTTGGGACCATGCTAGGCCTTGCTGCCACTGGTGTTTTGCTGGGATCTGTCCTCGGGGCATGTGTGTGTTTTGTGCTAAAGGCAGGAGTTAACAGGACAAGCTCTTGCCTCTCCTGTTGAGGTAGAGGAGCAAGGCCTTTCCTCTTGCTGCACCTGGTGGAGAGAGTAAACTCTTGGTGTAGGCATTGCCCACCATGAGCCTGTACCTGAGTGCAAGGGGAAGCAAGTAGTTTGTCCAGATCAGGAGGAGCAACTGTGAGTAATACAAAATAATTTTTGTTTTTTTTAAATCTGCCTCAGTGTAGAGTCTTTGATGCTGCTCTCTGGTTGAGACCAATGCTCAGTCCAGCTGCCAGTAGGAGGCTACCCAGTGAACTGGTCTGGGCCCTTCAGTGAGACCCCTGGGGAAAGTCCAAGGGCTGTAGGCTTTGGGATTCAGGTGGGGGACCTGAATCCCCCACCCCCCCCTCTTCTCCCTAACTCCTGTCATTCAGGCAGGCAGAGCAGCTGGGCAAGGTGGTGAGGGGATGTCTGTCCTGATGCTGTCCCAGCTCTGCCTGCTGTTTGGCTCCAGACTGTGACAGCTGGGCCACCCCCTGCACAAGCACCACCTCCAAGAGGTCACTTGTGTTTACTGGTGAGGGACCTCTGGCAGACCATCGTGGTTCCCTGCAAGTCCCTATTTCCAAGAGAGTGCAGTTCCTATGCTGATTCCTCCTGCCCCTGTAGAAATTCTGCTTATCTTCTTTTGATGGCACACCTCAGCTTTTTAACTGCTGCCAGATCAGGCTGCCGAGTGCAGGACAGGAAGGATTGCTCCTTTGGACCAAATCCCTGTGCTCAGGGGATGGGACAGCCATAGCCTGGTACCCATCTAAGAGGCACATTCCTTGTGCAAATGGCTGGGGTGGCAGCCTCCTGCATGGCCTGCAGCCTCAGGCTTTGCTCAGCAAGAGCTGCCAAGGTGCTGGGGCCCAGAGGTGTGTTCTGCCAGCCAGCAGGTGGGGCAGGCTGCCCTGCCCCAGGTGGGAGCAGGGAACAGGGATGTCCTGCGGATATTGTTGCCTTTTACTACTTTTGTAACTTTTCTGTCTTTTCTTTTTCAATCAGAAGAAAAAAAATAATAATAAAAAAATTTAAAACCCTACAGTGAAATAAAGTGTAACAGCTGCTATACTCTGTGTGTTTGTGGGTGGGGGTATGGAGGGGGTGGAGTAGAGTGAGCTGTGACACAGTGCAGCCAGTCCCAAGCACTTCACAATGCAAGGAGGCCACATCTGCAAGTGAATGGCTTTGGAAATGAAGAGCTTGTCCAAAATGAATGCTAGGCTCTTTGTATGTGTACCTGCTCCATTTGAGGTATGGTGTATTGTCCCTCACTGGTGCTTTCCTCACCAACACAGTACTTTGGCTTTTGAGGAACTACCCAAATGGTCTTTGGCTTGTAATTTTAACTTCAGGAGGTCTTGCATGTCTGTCCTGAGAGTCTCCGCAGCCATTTTGTTTACAGCCAGAGTACTTTTCCTTCTCTATAATTTAGCTGTAGTTCATCCCTTCCTCTGAATTTTGGTCTAAATCCTCCATCTCAGGTACTTGTAATGTGCATTCCCCACCCCTTGTTATTTACTTGAGCTAATTCCTGTCTCTCCCCCACTCCTGACTCTGTATCTTCACCAGCATCTCACAAGACTATTACCTATGTCCCCTTTTCCAAGGCCTCCTGAGAGATATTAGCATAAATTCCCTTAGCAGTCCTACTTAGATTCATTACCAGGAGGCCTTTTCCATTCTTCCCTCCAAGCTCTGATCTCCTCTAGGCTTCTTGCCATCTCTCTTATCTTGAAATCCTCCCCTCTCTGTCAGCTGCAGCTTGTTAATTGGCCTTGGCCAATTTTGCAAGGGTTGTATGGTGCCTTGCTGGCTCCCCCGAGTCCTTGCTCTTGTACCTCCCTTACAGAATACTTTCCTCTGGGATGTTTCTTCCAGCACAGCCTGATCCCTCAGCACAGCCACCCTTGGAGCCCCAGATGCCTGTTCAAAACCGTGGTGGTGGCTGTTACTCCACAAACCCTGCTCACCTGTAGGCCTCTGCCAGGTCAAGCTTGCTGTAAGTCTGTTGTGTGTATGCAGAGAGAGGGATGCATTGCCCTTGTATCCCCTGGGCTGGAGTATGGACACCCAGTGCTCCAAAGCCAGGGTACAGCCGGTGAAGGGCAGCAAGCTGGCATACAGCTTGGCATTGCACAGCCAGCCCAGTGGCCAGGGTGAGATGGGGGCAGAGCTGCTGCTGCCCCAGGGCTCTTGTCTGGGCCCCCAGCATCTGTTTGGATTTAGTTCAATTGTGCCTACCCATCATCTCTCCCTGCAGGCTGGGACTCTGGGTTAACAACAGGGCAGCTTTTGTGGTGAAACATGGTGGTAAACTGTGATATGGCAACAACTCTGAAGCTGAAGGAAGGCAGATTAGGGGTATTCATGAAGATCTTACAGGGTACTTCTCAGCTCTAGCTACCAGTGTTACTGACAAAGGAGAGTGGGGATGTTGGCCTCCTTTGGATGCCAGACCCTGGCAAGTGGGAACACTTTCCCAAAGCCCACTGCAGAAGGTATTAGCAGAAACCAGGGAAATGAGAGCTGAGCTGTGGTCTTTGAGCCACTGTCCTTGCTGTAGCACTGTCCCCTGTTGCTGCCTCTGACATCCATCCTGCAGGGCTGATCACCTCTTTGGGTTCCAAACAAGATTGTGCAAACGCTTGCTCCTCTGCCAGAGCAGGCAGGGATGCCAGCTGAGGCCTGAGCACTGTGAGCATGGTCAGGTTGGTGTGGGTCCCTCAGGACCTCTGCTTTGCTGGAGCTCCTGGCTTCCCACCAGGTTTGGGTCCTGGCTCAGCAGGGCAGCCTGTAACTTCTGAGTCCTTTCTCTGCTCTGAGCCATCTTGCTTGGAGATGTGCAGGTGTTTCCCTTCAGAGCAGGGCTGTTGTGCCAAAGTGCAGCTCAGCTGTGTTAACCATCTGCAGGAGGGTGAATGGGGACAAGCGGCTGTTTGAAGAGCTTGGCTACGGCTTCTCTACAATTTAAGCAGGACCCTTTAAGCTAATACTGTTCTCCAATTAAAGTAAATTAATTAGGTTAATGCTATGGCCTTTTGAAAATAGCAGACAAGAACAAAGATCACAGCAGCAGAAAAATGAACTGTTCCATGTATGCCCTGAGCCTCAGTGAGTCCCTTTGCAGCCAGCACACAGGATTGTCTCTTCTTGGTGTTGTCCAAACATTTTCTGACATACATGTATGCACATGCATGCACACATGTGAGATATATATATATATATATATATTTCTATCTCACTGTGTTTCATTTGTGCAGAAATCTCTGTCCTCTGACAGTCCCCCATGAGCAGGGTGCCCTGTGCTCACCTGCCTGGCTCAGTCTGTGGCAGGGCTCCATGTGAAGCACATCTGTGGCACACTCACCCCTCTGTGCAGCAAAGTGCAGTGTTGCTTGGAAAACCCACCCTGTTTCCAGCTGCATGCTGAGTGTTGACCCATCTGCCTACCTATGGGATTGACTAGGAAAATGGGCAAAACTGGCAGTGCTGCTGGGGCCAGGGTTCTCACGCCAGGCTCGATGGAGGCCACTGAAACATGGCTTGGCACAGGAAAAACTGAGAAGCAGAATTTCCAGAGGGACAGACCATCTCATTCAAACAACTTTGGGCTTTCCCTGCTCTTCCTGAAGCTGCGTAGCATGTTGAGGCAAGGTGTGGGGTGAAAGAATGCATTCAAGGGTGTGTAGTAAGTTAGGATTGAATGGGGTATGTGCTGATAAAGTGTAAGTATATAGACACAGTGCATTTACAGTGGCATTTTTGTGCCTGTGGTGTTTGTATTTATGGCATATTAGTTATATTTTAATCAGAAGGATGTATTGGAGGAGTGAAGATAAAGGGGCATGCATGCATCCAAGTGTGGTTCTGGAAGGATGGATGCTGGTGGATGTGCACCTGGAGCATGGGCAGAAGAGCCTGTGCAGGGGATGGGCATGAATGAGGCTGTGTGTTCCCAGGTGTCTGCAGTCAGTGAGTGATGCATGGAGGACATACAGATTGGTTATGTATGCCAAGGCAAGGGTGGTGTTTCTTTCCTGTTTCTGCAGTCTCATCCATTATGGTAATAACTGGCAGACTTTTGCAGAGTATCACACCAGTAATGACTGGAAAAGTGAAGAAAAATTTACAAATGCCTGATCTGTGCCCTTGAGGCACTTGGGAGTTTGGGCAATTTCACCATTGAATTAAAAAGAAGCAAGCATGTGGACACCAGTGACTCAAGACTATCTGATCTCAATACAAATTAGAGTGTGATTGTATGCTGTTGCTTCTCAGACAAGAACTTCAGGAACATCAAATAAAAGTAGCAGGTGGCAGGTTCAAAGCAAACAAGCAGAGGCAGATCTGCGCAGAATGTGGGGTTGCACTGGGGAACCCTTTGCCACAGGATGCTGTGGCTGCTTGGTTTTTACACTGCTACAGACTTGAAAAGAAAGAAAGATGAAAAAAGAAAAATACTACCTAGGAAACTACATGCACAAATGCCACCTCTGGTTGAGGAGGGTGGTGACATAGGGGCATTTTCTGGGGTAGGTTACTGTGTGCCAGTCCCATCTCTGCTCCCTCCTCAGTGGCAGGGTCTGCTCCTGCCAGGGTTGCAGGTGGGCCAGTAGCTCCAAACAGGCACATGCACCAGCAACTGACCCTGCCATGGCAGCACCACCTTATATTCATGTTCATTGCCTTTACACTTCCAAGAATTCCTCCATGGAGAGGCCTCAGTGGTGAATCGGCCCTCGTGTTTGATGGTGAGGCCGGGGGTGACACCATTGACCTCCTGCACTGCTCCTGAGCCACTCGCTGATCTACCTACATGGCTGCAAATGGGCATCCTACAGATCCTCTCTGCCCTCAGTGTGGGGGTGCTGGGGCCTGCCAGGAGAGCCCATCAGGGCTCTCTGGCATCCATCACGTCCCTTGGCACAGCCAGGCTGAGCCTGAATCATCCACGGTGGCTGTGTGCAGAGGTTGGACACAAAGGCATAGCTCAGGCTCAGGTTTCTGAAGTGTGTATGAGGTCTGTCCTCAATGGCAGGCCAGTGTTCATGTGTCATAGGAACAAAGTGAGTTTGGTTTGAGCACTGCTGCAGGCTTATGGTGGGTGTGTTCTGCATGGAATTATCTTTTGAAATTGAGGAACAGGTTAGGAAAGCAAGACAAGCATCCTCCAGTGATGGGTAACCCTCATGTGGTAAACCTCAAGCCAGCAAGCCAGAGAGGATGCAGCTGGAGCAGCAAGACTCTGCAGAAGTAACATCAGTGACGATGAGAACATTTAAGCATGTTGGTATCACACCATTTCCTGAGCTAGACTTCAGTGGGCTTATTCAAGCAAGGGGGTGAGGAAACAGAAGCTGTAGATACTTTGACAGCTCTCTCTGGCTGTAGCTGCACACCTGGCAGGAGTTGACCACATGTTTTCAGCTAGCCTGGGGCAGAATGTGCAGGCAGCTCCAGACACATGAGGAGCCCAAAGATCTGTTTGCTTTTGTGGCTGCTCACATCAGTGCCTGCTGTAGCAACAGCTGGGTCTGTTGGTAGGTTGGCCAGAACTGATTGCAGAGAGAACTGATGTTTCTCTCTGACATGCTCACAGCAGAGCAGCTCTGAGGTTGGATGAGTGGAGGAACTGAAAGTGCTGTGGGAGCTGGATGCCAGCTAGGGAGGTGAATGGGGACAACAGAGCCCCTGTGAAAGGAACGTGGTTGCCATCTGCATTTGGAGAAAGTTTTCTACCAAAGGGTCCCCTAGGAGCAATGCCTGCCTTGCCCTGGCATGTCCTGCAGCACTCCAAGGCAGGCTGCTCAGCCTTGGTCCTTGTTCTAGTGGCCTGGGAGCATATGTGACACAGGCCTTTGCTCCCCACTGAGGGATGGTGAGTGCTGCTGCTGTGAGACCTGTCCTGGTGTGCCTACAGCTCTCCTGTTTGTGTGCTCCTGCAAGTCTTTGAAGCATCTTTGCTAAGTTTTTCCAAAATGGGTTGCCAAAGTGCTCTACCCTGGGTGGTTTCTTTGCCAGTGGGTGACATTTGGCAATATGTTGGTCAGGGTCTTGCCCAAGGGCAGGCTGCTCAGCAAACCTGGCCTTGGCAGTCCCACCAAGCCAAACACATCAGGGCCAAACCTCAATCATATATAGATCTTGTGAAGCCTGAAAACTTTTTTTTAGATCTTTGCCACGGGGCCTCCACAGGCCCTGTTTTGAACAGAGATGTTTTGTCCTTTCTTGGCTTTAAACAGTTCCCCAACATAAACCCTCTGCTATTTACCAGCATTGTTTTCTTTCTGGTGTTGAATGCTGATAAATAATCAGACCCATTATATTGTATTCATATCTGCCCTGGTAGCAAGTAATTACTACAATTACTACCAAATCAAAATGCTTCTGTTTCTCCTGGTGTCATTAGCATGTCCCAAACACTTTGTTCTCGTGGTTTAAGGTGCAGTAATAACACAGTCCGAGTGCAACACCCGGCTGAGCAGAGCTTCCCAGCACAGCAAGCTTCCCAGCCATGACTGCCTCTGAGATGCTGCTAATTTTCAATCTCAGTGTCAGATCCTCTTCTACCGCAGGGAGAGCAACTGCTTAGCCTGTGATTTACCCAATTTATTCCGGTAATAACCGGGTTGGCTGTGTAGCCATCTGTCTGCTCTCCGTGCTCCTGCTGTCCCCGCCCTCCGCCACCACACAGCCCTTGTGGCGGCACAGCGAAGGCAGCGCTGTGCCCGGGCCGTGAGGCAGGTCTGTGTCCGCTGAGAAGGGAACAAATATTCCTTTCCCCCTCTCTGCTGACCTCTAGATGCCAGGGCTGCCAGCAGTGGGGCCTGCTGCAGTTATTTCCACCAGGCAGGGCAGGAAAGATCCCTTTTCAGATAGGACAGGGTGGGTTATCAAGGCTTGGCAGCACTTGGGCCCAAGTGAGGGGAGCTACGACCAGCTTGTGAGGGGGAGACTGAGGCAAGGACCCAACACAAGCAAAGGGTAAAGATACACATCAGCCTGAAACTAAGTCCACAGATATGAAAACCATCATTGTCACATGGCTCTGTCTGTGAAGAAAAACATTGTATTGGCTGGATCATTAGAAAGCTTCTAATTGAAGAGCAGAGTCCTCTCTGCCCTGTGTAATATTACTCAAACAGACCTGCACACAACACCTTCGAAGCAGATGTCAGTCTGGGTGCAGCCCTAGATCAACAGTCATTCAGGATCAGTATTGCTTGAAACCACTGCGTAAAATCAAATATAAATAGAGCAGAGAGCATTTGAAGCAATTAGGGTCTCGGGGGAGATTCAGTCCCCGTAACGAAGCCAAGGAAAGGGGAGATGATGCATCATGTCTGTAATGCAGCGAGGACATGCAGAAGCTGGATTACTCAGAAAACTTGGAGCAGCACATATGGTTCCTATTAAATCACCTGACCTTTCCATCTCCAGTGGTATTTCTGGGGCTTTCATTACTGTTGTGCTCCACAAACTGTAGCCTTATGATTGCCCCTGGGAGACAGCACAATATTTGAGGTAAATAGGCTTTTACTGGTGCACACCAAAATACTGAATTTTCTGGGTAATTTTGAACCCCACTGGTACTGCACAGAGGAAAGATCCTCTCTTTGGAGCTGAAATGCAGAACAGAGTAAGCAAAGAGTTCAGGTCCTTAGGGAAATCATTGGTTGCACAAAGATTTTCAGCTGTGGCTGGAATGGGAAGGGAAGCAGGTGGCAGAAGTGTCAGCACTAACTGGGGTGCTTGAGGTGCTACTGCAGGGTGGTTAACCACCACAACTGATCCCACGTGCCTGGGATCATCTGAAGCACCAGTTAAAAGAAGAACATGTTCTATCATTTGTGGCCATGGAATCCAATCTCTTTGTGCCTTAGGCAGTGCTGTCTAAACACCATGAAGAAGGTATTCAGAGGGGCTTCACACTGCCCATAGCTCCTTCAGTGAGCTTTGTCCACGTGCCAGAGGATGTTACAGCTGTTCTTCAGGAGAGTGGGGAGCTGGGGCAGCTGAGCGGCTTTGCCCCGTTGGGCTGGGCTATAGGAAACAGGCCTCACCCCTGTCTGGGGTGTGCAGGATGAGATCTGTGAGTCCCTCTGTGCCTCTCCAGCCCCACCCATGAGGGAACGCTGCTCCATCAGGCTGCTCTGTTCTGGACCCAGGACTTCAGGGTGGCTCACCAAAGGCACCTCCTGGTGCTGAGCTGGGGATGCTGCCAAGGGCTTCCTGCATGGCTAGGCCTTTGCTCTGTGAGTGATGCTGCTGCTCTGTGGAGATGAGGCTGGCAAGGGCTCGTTGCAGTGTCTGGAAATGCTCTGGACATGAACCAGAGACTTTGGGCTTCTGAGCTGGAGTCATCTGCTGCCTGGTTGCTTGCCACTGTAAGAGGCTGGGTACCATGGACAGGATAACTCCTCATCTTCCCATGGCATCTCACAGCTGCCTGGCAAAGTTTTAGCCTTTTCCTTACAACAGCCACTCAGAAATGAGTCTTCTAAGACCTGTACAGGTTGGAAACCCCCATCAGGCTTTGGAGATGCCAGTGTTGCCTCTGCCTGATGGCTGAGCTCATGGGTGGCCTGGCCTTGACAATCCTACATCAACCAGGAGAACAACACATTTTGTCCTGGTGCTGGCACTACCAAACAATTCACTTACTGCAAAGGAAGAGTATTTATCTTCCCTCTGAGAAATGAAAAGTTTCCTGCTCTCTTAATCATTTTGTTGCTTCCCTATGTATCAGGTAAATAATTTGGGCTTCCTGGGCTTGTGACAGAAAGAGCAGGGATGGAAAGAAACAGGGTGTAGCTCAAGTCATCCTTTCATGTCACAATCTTTGCTGGGCCAGGCTGTTGGGGATGTGGAGCTTTGGTGGGGACTCCCTTCCTGGTGAGGACAGAAGGAAGGTTCCATTTCTCTTCAATGCTGTGTCTCACCACAGCTGCCAGCACAGACTTGCCCCTGTATCTCTGAACAGCAGAAAGACCCTGAGACCAATCTCAGGCAGATGGGGATGTGTCTGGCTGATGTCACCCTGAATCCAAGATGTCCCTTGAAGATGGTGGAACATGTGGAGCTGCCTTCCAGTCAGCAGATCCTGATGGGGCCTGCAGGCAACGTGAGCCTCCTGCTTCTCAGGGACTTACCTGGAGCAGCCACTTTGCTGATTCTGGGGCAAAATAGGGGTGGGCAGGAGGGTGGCACTGGCCAGAGTGACAAACTGCTGTTCTAAATCAGTTCCTGAAAAGGAAAAACCAACAGCAAAAATCTGCTTGATTTCTCTTTTCTTTTTTTCCCCCTTTGATAAGCCAAGAGAACAAGTGGCAGCAGAGACTCATTTGCAGCTCAGGGGTGTGCAGCAAAAGGTGCCTGCAGCCAAAAGCAGGACTGGTATTGCCTGAGAGGAAGAAGAGGTTCTTCTCCCTGTGGGTCTATAAACTCTTGGCTCACAAAACAGGAGGACAAAGTGCATTGCCAAAATGGCATCATGCTTAATGTCAGGGTCAGAGAAGCTCCAGCTGAGCCCATGCAGCCCCTTCCATTTCCCCACCCCTTGAGAGCTGGGCAGCAGCCAGGGGCCAGGCTGGCACCTCACCCCCAGCACTGATGGGAAGGTGAAGGAACCGTGGGAAAGCCCAGCTCTGGCTGCTGCTGTCAGCCTGGCAGCAGCTGCAGTATGGAGAACATTCCTCTGCCCACGTGCCCTCCCCTCCCTGCCATGTCTGCCTCAGCTGTATGAAGGCAGCAGCAACTGGCTGTCCCAAGGGAGCAGGGAGTGATGGATGAAGCAGCCACCCCAAGGGCCTGACTGCTGGACATGAGGAGCAGCCACAGAGCAGGTACTGGGAATTGCAGCTGGGTAACCTCAGCACTGTGTTAGCCCCACGGAGCAGGGACACTCAGCACAGCTCTGCCCCATTCTCTGCCAAGGCAGGGCCTGGCACTGCTGGGGCTGTCCCCAGGGATGTCCCCATGCAAAGCCACCCCTCACGTCCCCGCTTGTCCAGGGCACCATGCACCCTGCCATAGAAGCAGCCTTTCCCCATGGGCCCCTGCACCTTGTGCACCTTGCCATTTATTACACTGCAAGGGGAAAAGGTGGGCCTGGCACTTTCTGGGATTTTGGGATGTGGTGCTGCATAGTCAGCACTAGGGAGACTGCAAACCTCCCATGGTACAGTGCCCTATGTGCAATAAAAACCTAGCAGCCCATTTTGGTCAAAGCAAAGAGAGCCCTTTGGAAAAGCCTGCCTTCCCCAGAGCATCCTACAGCCCCCTGATGGTGCTGCAGTTGGGGTCAGTGCTCACAGTGAACTGCTGCAGTATTAGCAGCCCCAGAAATTACAAAATCTCAAAGAAGGCCTCAAATCTCACAGCACTGGCTTTAGAAATAGATTTAAAACTCTGCAGTTTGAACTCTGGCTACTCTGGGTTTTGAAAACTTTTGGATTTAGCTGGTCTGCATTTTAGGTACCCTTTGCATTGCAATGGCAAGGTCACAATAATTGCAGCAGAGAAAGGAGTTTATTTTTTGAAGGATGTTGAGAATATCATATATTTATATTTAGAGGAAGAGGGCTTTATCAGTTGTCTAGGCTCTGAGTCTGTTAAAAATTGTAACAGCCCCTGACAGGATAATAGATTAACCTCAGACCAATTTATCTGTGTGGTTACTGATCACCTGTTCTAAATGAGCAATTTGTGGGCTTGTCTTTTCAAGGAAATCTATATGTTTGCAAATGTGCTGACAGAGCATGATTTCCACTGGAAATATTGGCAAGGAGGAGGGAGAAAGTGAAGTGAATCTCAATGCCCAGGAAAGCATAAAGGCAGGCTGATAAATAATCAGGTGGTGAAACAGCTACTTGGCACTAAGTGGCAATAACTGGTGAGGCAATTGCAGTGCAGTAAAGGCCAATAAGAAAATATGATGTCATGCATGGCTCTGCTTGGCCAAAGTGTGCCACTCCCTGCAGAAAATAGCAAAGAACTGTAAAAACAAAATATGTTTGTGTTTCATCTGGAAACTGAGGCAATAATCGCTATGGTGAAGTAGCAACCAAGCTTTTGGTGGGACATTTAAGTTCTTCTCCCAAGGAAGACTCTGCCACACATTGGCTGGGGAAGCTGGAAGCTGGGACACAAAGTGAGCATTGGCTGCCTCTTTATGTGCTTTAGCCCCTGGAGCAGGAGCAAACTTAGAGGGAGGCCCTGAGGGTGTGTTCCAGAGGACCCACAGCCTTGTGTGTTATGGTCCTTTCTCCTCTCCCAGCCCCTCCATATCAAACTGCAGAGTGTGCCATCAGGAGATGCAAAAATATACAGGGTATAGAGACCAATGTAATGGTTGTGTGTGGGGAGGAACAATGCAACTGAAGATGGGGAAATCTTCCCAGAATCCTTGCAGGAGATACATCAGAAGGCCAGACTCACCATGAAAGTGAAAACCAGGGAGTGAGGCTTGCAAGTCCCTGGTCCCGTGGGTTTTGCTCCTGATTTTGCAGGTACCTATTGCTGCACAGCAATCCCTGTGCCCATGGTGCTTCTTGCTGGGCATCCTCAAAAGCAAAGCCCCTACAATTGCTAGCCTCTAGCAGCGCTTCCACTTGTCCCAAATTTCTGCTGAGAGACCCATGGAAGCAGCCAAGGCTCCAGTCCAGAGACAGTCACCCTTCATAGGGAAGATGGGGTCAAGTTCCATCAATACTTGTGGAACAGTTTGGGGTTAATTACAAAAATATAATGATTCCTTTGATTCTGGGGAAGATTTCCCAAACCTCCTCAATGATCCAGTCCAACTTCAACTCCACTTCTGCCTATCAGTCAGCAGCAGGTTGCTGCTGACAGTGGGGTGACAGGGCTTGCCCACCTTCACCACTCAGGTTTAAAAAGAAAACCAGACCCTTTAAAAAGAAAAATATCCAAAGAAGACAAACAAAGCACCCAGCAGCCCATGTTTGAGATGTTATGAATTGCTTTTGAAGTTGCTTGTTTGCCTGCATAAGGACAGAAGTGCCTTCTCTGACAATGCTGCAGAAAAAAACCACCGTCCCCCAAGTTTGGGGTGCTCTGGAGGGCAGCCATGCTGGAATTGTGATTAAGTGTTTTGGGCCATGCCTTTCACTGCAGCCTGCCAGATAAATATTTACAGCTGACCACGGAGAAGCAGGGGGGGGAAGGAGAGGAGAGACATCTGTAAATTCTTTGGAGTCTTGCTGTGTTTTAATTTTAATTTAGTTCTTTTTTTTGTTGTTGTTTTTCCATCCACCCATCATTGTCTCTTTCTCTCAACCCACAGACAGCTAAAGAAAAGAGTTTTGAGAGAAAGAGGTTATTCCTAAAACCTCAGGGGACGGATCCTGCCTGCAGTGACCGTGGCATAAAATCTGGAGCTGTGATAAACCAGTGCTGCAGAGAGCAGAGCACAACCTTTGGTTTACTAACTGGCATTAATCTAATGTAACATTATTGATCTCTGTGGATTTACTCTCAGCCTCATTGCCTCCTCCCTTGTTTTCTTCACAGCTCTCTTTATCCATGCGAAGTCCCTGCCTCTGTGGCTGCAATATGCCAGTAAATTGCAGTGTTACACCCACTTCTCAATGGTGTAAATGATTCCCTCCATTTGGCCTCTGTTCTCAGAAGAAAGCAATTCTCCATGCCCAGTGGGAAAGCATCAGCCACAGCATGGGCCAGAGCATCTCCTCCCATTGCCCCCAGCCTGCCAAGGTGTCCACAGCTGAGCCCTCCAAAGAGGGGGCAGCCTGGGATGGCTCGGGTAAGTGAGGGCCCTCAGCCCTGGGGGCTCTGTGCATCTCGATCTGTGAGCCTGTATGTCCTGCTCAGAAACATATGCAGGAGTCTGTAGCTGTAAAAGCCACTGCACCACCCTGTGATCCAGCCCAGATGTGCCTCTCCTTCCATGGGGCACTCAAGGGACCCCTCCAAGCTGAGGCAGGCAGGGATGGAAAGTGTTGCTGAGGTTCCCTCACCCCAATGAAAAGTGACCCTTGCAGAGGTCCAGAGCAAGAAGGCTGGTGGGGATGGGGATTGGAGTAGGAGCCAACTGATGCTGGTCCTGGTGCACAGGCTGGGAGGCCGGTGAGCTTGGGGCCTCTCTGGGAGTCGAACATGAATGTGTGCAGTGCAAACACTGCTTTTGCTTCAGCTCCCAAAGCTTGGTGCAGAGATCATGCAGGCAGCTGAGCCTGCAGTGATAATGTGGTAGGGCTGCTCACCTCCTTAAAGGCTTCAGACTTGAGAAACAAAGGCCAAGTAATGAGATTTGGGGGGGGGGGGGGGGGGGGGAGGATTTAATGCTGATCCATTTGGAAGAACAGGGAAAAGATTTTATGCTTTGTTGTAGGTCATATTTGCAAGCTGCTACCAGGATCTACTCATCTCCATGTGGTAGCAGCTTGGGCTTGAGGCTTATCCCTGCTCCTATCAGTGACCTTCTGAATAGCCAAAAAAGTAGCATTTCAAAAAAACTTCTGTGATGGCTGCAAAGTCATCTGGGAAGTTACTCTTTCTGTTAGTGTCATAAAACTGCATGGCCCTAAATAGAAAGTGTGGAGGCAAAGGTCTTGCCCCCAGGGCTTTGCAGTCTCAGCACAAAGAGTGTGGTTATAAAGCAAGTCACGGAGTCCAGGAAGGAAATTTATGGCTTGGGAGATGGATAAATAATACGCCAAGATCAACAGCAGTGGTAATGCTGAATTGTACCGAGTGGAGTTGCTCTGCTATTACAGGGCTGTAACAGGCTTGGAGCCTTGCACTGCAATGAGCTGCTGCAGCAGTGAGGCCCTGGCATGGGCACCACCAACTCCTGACACCCTGAAGAGGCTGATTGGATGGGATAGAGCAGTGCCACTCACCAGGGATGTGTCCTCCCCAACATGACCTTGCTCCTGGGCTCAGTGCTGGCTCCTGATGAAGATGGGGCTTTTACAGTCTCAGTGGTGATGTGACCTCATGGGGTGCTGACATGGCCCTGACTCTTCTTTTGTCAACCATCTGGAAGCCTTTTGGGCCCCCAGATGTGGTAAGAGGAGGATTAGGGTTTGTGTAGCTCTTGGAGGGCAGAAGGAGACAAAATTTCAAATCTTGGCAGTCTTTTGTGGCTCTTCTCAGCTTTCCCATCCACCTCCTTACTTCTGTTTGACTTTCTTCTCTTCTCTCATCCTGGAAAGTAAAGTCACTCCAGTGTTTACTTTCTCTGTTCCCTGCCCAAGTTGTTAAACATGTCCTGGGTCACCCCTACGAATGGATAAAAGAGTGGTGGAAATCCATTGGTGGATGTGTCTCAAAGGAGAGGTTGGAAAAACATGTCAGAAGCACTGCAGGGTTAGCTGATGCACTCTTGGGATTGTGATGGACTAAGCAACCTCCCAAAGTCTTTTCCAACCCTAATTTCTGAGCTCCTCTGACCCCTAAATTCTGTGCTGTACAGAACATGTAGCCAGTGCTTAGTCCCATACTTATTCTCCCTGTGCACTGTCTGAAAGCAGAGCGAATTGTCTGGGGGAACATCCCAGCCACCCCCAGCTGCTCCCAGGCACTGTACAACCATCCCCTGTGCGTGACCTGAGACACCAGAGACAAACTTAACCCCTCTCCTCGGGGTTTGCCCTCTGAATACTTTTGAAGCTGCAGCTCCTGGAGTGCTGTGCTCACACGTGGCTCTCATCTCCCACATCCTCAAAGCAATGACAACAGGGCTCCTGAGGGGAGAGGAAACCTTGTGTGTAGCTTTCACAGCAAGAGAGCGAACCAAAGACCTCAATCCTTTAAAAGGAAATCTTACATTTTCAGAAGGGTATTCTGATTTTGGTAGGGAGAATTGCCTGAAGCTTGGCTTTGACAATCCTCATGGTTAGAAGACTAGTGTGAGAGGGACCTGAGAAGCAGCTGGAGAACAACACCTTCTAAGATGGCTAAAAGAAGCCTGGAAAATTATTCTGGAGGGATCCATAGTGGGCAGCGGAGGGTCAGCATTTTGCTCAGCCCTTCTGCCCGTGACACAGACCTGCATCTGTCCAAACACCGGGGCTCCCCTCCGCCTGCCGGCTCCGGCCAAGGCTGGGCAGCGCGGTTCGCATCCGCCTCCCGCAGGGATGGATGGATGGAGGGAGAGCTCCCCGCTCCATCAGGCTGGCTCGCTGCAGCCTGCCCGGCTCGGGTTTCAGGCTCTGGGCTCTCTGTGTGTGCACTCGCCTGTGCTTTTAACTTACTCTGAAGCCTTTCCAGGAAATTAATTTGTGTCAAACGACGGGGTTTTGTCCTCCCTTTGGTTTCTGGAGGGCTGGGGCTGGAGGATGCTCTTGGTTCAAAATGCTGCAGCTACTGCCCTGCTCTTCTGGCCCCACAGCTGTGTGTGCCTGGTGCAGCTCTTCCCCAGAATCAACTAGGTAAGGGGAAACCTTCTGGTGATAGCTCAACCATTCTGGGCATAGTTATCAGGAATGAGCCCAAAAAAGCAGTAGAAGTTGTTATTCTGGAGTTTGAAATGATGCTTGCACAATAGCAGGGTAGCAAGTGGCTGGATTATCCAGAAAATGAGTAAGAATGACAGGCAGCAGCCTTCTGTCTGTTCCTCAGGATGTGACATCTCCATCACACAGCAAGTGCTGCAGCTGATCTGTTTGCAGTGTAGGGGACAAACCCATGGATCTCCTCACTCCTATCGTGATCCTGTCGGTTCCTGTAAGCCAAAGAGGTTTGATCCAGGCTGGCTCTTGGCCGAGAGTCCTTGGAGAAGAGGCCAGGGTGTCTCCAGACGTGACCACTTCTTTTCTGGCTCAGTAGGATTGATCTCTGTAGCCTGCTGTGATAGAGCTCTGTGAGTACTGACTCCTGAAGACGGAGCTGATGAAACAGGGCCTTCACATTTCTGTGACCAGGAAATACAAGCCTGGGCCACACATGCCTCTCACAGCCAGATTTCACTCTCTTTCTTTGAGCTGTGGATTTTTATTTTTTTTTTATTTCTTGCCCCAAATTGCTGTGCTTAGAGATCCCATTTACTTGCTAATCTACAGCAATTTTAATGGCCCAGGGGAGCTGTATTTGGGAATTAAGTGAGTGATGCACTGGTGATTAATGTGCAGTTCATAAATGCTCTGCTTCCCTTCAGCTCAGTGGCTGTGGGAGGCCATAGTGGGCTCAGCTATACAGCCACTAGAGTGGTGAAGAGATCACATCATTATTTTTCCACTGTCAACAATTGTCTGTGAACCCCCCAGGCGAAGTGTCCAGAGCAGGCTTGCACAAATGATGACAAAGAGCTATTGCCCTCACTTACTCTGCCAGCTCAGGGCTGGAGGCTGCATAGTAGATCTCATGGACATGACCCTGCTGAGGTTCCTGTGGGTACAAGGAAGATATCATGCAATAAAGTTCCTTTCCTCTTCTCTCACTGTGCTTTAGAAAGAAACAAACCCTATTGCTTATAACCACTTCCTGCCCCTACCATTGAACAATTAATTCTGCCACTGTGACCTTTTAAATTCTGCTGTTTGCCAGTGTTGGAGTGGTCACATCTCTGACAGTGTCCTTTTACCAAAAGAGCTTTGCTCGCATGTGCATCCCTGAGTGGGTGCACGTTGTGTGTTACAGCCATCCATGTCCTCCCTCGTGTCCATCACCAGTGGTGGAGAACAACCCAACCTCCCATGGCATGGTAGATTCAGCAGGATGTGCAAGTGCATCAGGGTGTGCATGCAGTGGGGGTACCACTGCAGATCAAAGGGAAAATGAATCTCCAAAATGTTTAGTTTATAAAGTGTATTGTTGTTGCACTGCCGCCCAAGGCCTTCAAAGGGCCCCAGATTTATTGTCTCTGCACAGTTCAGAGATATTTGCTGTAGATTAAAAATGGAAGAAATAGGAAGGGGGCCAGGCGTGTAGATTACTGAGTAAAAATAGAAGCTCTCACATTTGTTTGCTGTATGAATTTGGGTTTTGTTGCTTTCTTCCCCTGCTAATTCTTTTCCCCCCTCCCCCTTACATTTGTTCCTGAGAGCCAAGGGGTCACGTCTGTGTTTCCTTGTGTGGCCGCACGCAGTATGTCCTGACAGCTCTGCTATCTCTTAGGTAGAAACTGAGATTATCCAGGCATGGCTTTTGGAAAGGAAAACTCACTGCAGGCAAATCTGCTTCGCTTTCAGTACTGGAGGTACCGTTTCATCTCAGCCCCTGACTGTTTCTCTTCCCACAGCTCCTCTGCTTGGAGGAAAGTCATCAACTCAACACATGACAAACAAATTAACTCTCTTTTGAGGCCACAGATTTTAAAGAGAAGAGAAGTCACTTGGATCCTGCTCAGCTGGTTGTGTGATGCAGCCCAGAGAGCCTGGGCCATGGTGTCCAGCTTACTGGCATGGCAACGTTGGCATGGCAAGGCTGGCATGGCAAGGCTGGCATGTCCCTGGCAGGATCTGACCAGGCACTGGCTGTGATGGTGCTGTGGGCAAGCACAGAATGCACCTACACCGCCTGGGCCCCGGCAGGGGCTTGTCCAGAGCTTCTGCCCTCACTTAATACCTGAGTATAACATGACCTTCCCACCAAACCAGTCTCCAGTCACTGCTTTCTGCAGTGTAGCTGGGGTGATGGTGGGAGGCAGCAGGGAAAAGCACGTGCTGTGAGGTGGAGAGATGAGAAGCATAAAACCACAACTTCTTTTCACCTTTACTTGCCTGCATTGAGCTCTTTCTCTGAGTTCCAGTGGGCTGATGGAGGTTTGTTCACACCATCATGATCTGACTTTGCCATGGAATGGGGTAGGGTTGTCCACATTTACAACTGAGAGAAAATACAAGATCTCAAATACTTCTCCTCACCACCTCTTACTGATTATCTCCTGGGCTACATGGGCTGGATATGTCCTCACTGGGGCACTGGCTTTGGCTTGTAAGGCAAAATTTCTGGGTATCAAGCATTCAGCACCAATAGAGCACCTTTCTGCAAAAGCTTACACTGCAGGTTGAGTAGACAGCCACAAGGAAGGAGATACAAATCCAGAGAGGGAAAGTGCTGAAGGCTTTTGAGCCAGAGATGGTATCGAGTACCTTGTCCTTGATTTATGGTTCTGGTTCTCCATACAGCTTTACTCCAAATGGTAAATTCCGCTGGGCAGCTCTGGGCCCTATCTAGCAGGCTTGGGCAAATTTAAAGGGTTAAGATTTGGGATCCTACATCCTATCACTTGAGGGGAGCATAATCTTCATGCTAAGTGTGAGCCCTGGCTGTGTGAATCTTAAAGCCACAGCTATAAGCAGAAATTCTTCATCCGTCTTGTGACTCTCTCAGGGTCACCCACATCCCTTGCTGGATGCCAGAAACCCCACTCAGCTGTGTTTGTGGTGTTGGGTAATCTTATGAGTGCTCACCCCACACCTGCCTTGTCACCTTTTACCTCTGCATCATGCTGTCCATTGCAAAGGCTGCCATACACTAAAAAATCTCTGTCTGCAGTGAGGTTTAGGAATAGATTTTAATATCATAATTACAGCATGTAAACAAAATACCACTCGATTATTGAAACCATATTCAGTGAAGCTGAGCTCCCATGCAAGAGATACATATGAATTTAATTGCTGTTAAACCTCTGAAAATGTACTTTCAGGAAGGCACTGGGAATATTTAACACACAGATCAAAACAACTACTGAAATCTAGAGCTGATGCTGGAGATTAATCAGCAGGCTTTGGCCATTTCATGTACAACTGGTTATTTGTGGGACTCTTCCTGCATTTTGGCAGTGGGTACAACGCTGTCCTGCCCATGATATCCAGCTCCAGCCATTGCTCAGACCCATCCAGGCCTTCCCTTGAGCTGTCCTCCTCATGGGAGAGCAGCTGAGACATTGCTGCCCTTAACAACAGCAGCCGTATTGTCTTTCCTACCAGCAGGATCAGCACTGGGAATGGGTTTGTGAATGCCAGCGGAGCTGGGTGCTGCTGTGGGGACAGGAGGGCAGTGCCACCTTTGCCAGGATGTCCCCTGGCTGGGCAGTGTGTCCATCACATCCCTCTCCTGTGGCTGCTGCTGTCTGCAGCTTGGCTGCTCCCTTCTGCTGCTGACATCTGGAGCAACAATGTATACAAAGTCTTTACAGAGCAAAAACATACACAGGAGAAGGAGATTAGGTTCTTTTGAGCCTCTTCCAGGCCCAGCCTCCCCCAGAGCTCTTTGCTATGTTTTGCTTTGTACACTGGGAGGAGAAGAGCTTGGGTAGAGAAGAAAGGACATTTTACAGGTTAATGAAGCCTAGATTTGATCCAGGTGTTGCTTCCCGGGTCTTTTCAAACCCTGGTGACAATTGAAGATGTTTTGCAGAGCCCAGAGGGTGGTGGGGAAGCCTGGGACAGCTGGCAGATGTGTGCTTTCCCTGGCCTTTCCAGGCTGACAACCCAGCCGTGGCTGTCCTTGGCTCCCTGCACCAGGACCTCTGCAAAGGCAGCGAGCTCCCCGAGGCAGAGCCCTCGTGGCTTGTGGGCACTGCCAGGAAGTGCTCTGGGCAGTAGAGGTGGCGGCACAGAGCCTCCAGTGTGAGTCCTGGCTGGGGAGAGCCCAGTGAAGGACAGCAGTGCCCCTCTCTGTCTGCCAGTGCTGCCCACCTCACCAGGAGGAGCTTCTGTCACCTCAGAAATACCTGCCTTAAAATTTGAGGTGCTGTTGTTCTCATTTTACATACAGATCCTCAAAAATGTTTAGATATCCAATCTCCTGCTAAATTGAGAACTCAGTACCTAAATGCCTACTTGGACAAAGGTGATTTGCTGATAACACGTTGTAAATGAAATTTTGACCTTCCAAACTGTTTGCTGGTGGCCTTACCCTGAGGCATCTGTTTCTCCAGAGTACAGGTCCCTGCTTCCACACGAGGCAGCCAAAGAGCTTGTGGCTCCTTGGTGGGCCTCCCCTGTGCCTCCAGCCCTGTTGGTGCTCCCCTGTGGTACCGGGAGGGCCTGAGATGCTGTGGGGATGAGCTTGTGCTCAGAGGAGACAGGACATCAAAGTCCTGGCCACAAACAGCAGGAGATATGCTACAGCTTCTCCCCCCTGTCCTCTGCCCCCTCCTCCCCCAGCAATGGGGTGCCACCCTGTTGTTTTTGGCAGTTCCCAGTGGGAATAATTACATTGTGCATGCCTTAAATTCCCTCTTTTGCAATGACAACTGGATGCAATTTCCTTCGGAGTCTCACAAATGGAGCTCTCACATTGTTGGAAGCCATTCAGTGAGTGCTGCAATATGCTCAGAGGTGGCTGCTTCTCAGCAGGACCCCAAGTGATTTCTAGAAACCTTTCCACAGCCTGTTATGCACCTTGGGACCCACTCAGCGGCTGATACAGGGGAGCAGGGTCTTTCAGCTAAATGCCAGCTTGTTATTGCCACAGCCAAATGCCATTGTTATTGCAGAATACCAAGATAGCCTGGTTGGAGGCACACGCTCACATGAGAGAGTGTGAAATGCAGACCTGAAGGTTTAAAGATTTCATGTTGTTGGGGTTTTGCTCAGGAAATGCCAAACCAGAACTGAAACCTGTGCTTGATGTTTGATTCTCATTCATGCTTAACATAAATATTACTCTTGCTAACCAAACATTCCCCGGAACAGCTCTGCGGAGCTGAGTCTCTGCAGAGGACTTTATGGACAAGTCTTGGCCTTTGCCTGTGACAGCAAGGGACTAGATACAGCCCAGGTCTCTTCTGTTCTCATTGTCCTCTGCTGAAAGAGGGAGCCTTACCAGGGCAGGCTGCTCAGGGAGATGACTTTTGAGACCACATGCATGTGCATTAAGATGGTCTGTTTGGTAGGAGGGGAAATAGTCCTTTTGATCTGGAGACATTGAGGAAATAAAAAATATTTCCTCCAGCAAAAGGCTGGAGGACATGGAGGAAAATACTCTTCTGACAATGGAAAGTACCACATCCCTCCTTGCTACACACTGTGCTGTGCTGAAGATGGCCAGCATCAGGCTCAGCACCAAGCCAGGCTCTGGGCAACCTGAGCTGGCTGGAGATGTCCCTGCTCACTGCAGGGGGGTGCACCAGGTGATCCTTAAAGGTCCCTGCCAATCCAAACCTTCTATGATTTGGTGCTATTTTCAGACTTTCTCCTGTTGACTTGTGAAGGCTTCCATGCCAACACCCCACCAAAGTGCTTGACCACTGAAGGATGGCCTGCAATGCCCTTCCAGAACGTTCTCCAGGCAGCTCGTGGAAGAGCATAGTAACTCTAGAGGCCTGATGGAACCCAGCTCCTGCCTGTCTGGGCAAATTGGCTGAGCAATGTACATCAGGAGAGGAGAGGAGAGGAGAGGAGAGGAGAGGAGAGGAGAGGAGAGGAGAGGAGAGGAGAGGAGAGGAGAGGAGAGGAGAGGAGAAAAGAATGCCACTAGGACTTGCAAAAACAATATCCAAGGGAGGTAAATGACAGACAAAGGAGGAGAAATACCTACTGTGGTTGGAGGGAAAGGGTAAAAGAGAGACCATGCTTCTGTCATTTGTAATTTGGGAGGGAGGTCTTGCACAGATAGTTTATTCCAAATGCCTGATCTCTGCCCTATCTGGGGAACACAGGAATTAATTCAGATGTTAAGCAAATGCTTTGGTCTCACTGGAGAGCAGCTTGCACTTATCTGGAGCAAGCAAGGCCTTGGGCAAGAGTCCATGTCAAATAGCACCTTGGGGAAACTGTGCACATGGTTCTGGATAAAAAAATGCCATCTCAGTCCTCAAGCATGGTGGGAAAGAAGCTGCCTTAATAGCAGAGTATGGAGGAAACCAGCATGGCCCAGCAGAGAAGTGAGGACATTTTGGGAGCTCTTCTGGGCTGTGATCACCTGAGAGGGTCAGCTGTCCCACAGTGCTTGATGAGCAGAGCTGCCCTCCCAACAGCAGTGCTGAGCAGGAACTGCTGTGTTTGTGTCGCTGTTTTTTCCCATTTCCTGACAGTGGTAGCACCTCAGGTGTCCTTAAGGCATGGCAGCCATCTCTCTGTGCTCTGACACAGCACAGTCCTTGCCAGCCTGCAGTCCATGCAGCTCCCAGGCATCCAACAGTGCTCAGCAAATGTATAAAGTGCAACACAAGCCATAACATTCCTGGATTTGCAGTCCAGTGCGTGCAATCAAACCTGGGGAATGTAAAGGAATAAACTTTAGAAATAAACTTCAAACCTCCGCACTTAGAGCGGAGGTTCACTTTAACCTGGGCCTAAGTACAAATCACTGTGGTGACTGTGCCATGGGATGCCTCCAGTTTATTCAGGAAAGGCTTAGCTGACCTTTGAATAAAGCACACACAAGATGCTGGTCTAACATTTTCAAGGCAGAAACTTGGAGAGCAAGATGGGAGCATGGTAAGCACATGGTCCTGAGGTGCTCCACGTGCTCAGAGTCAAACTCTGCTCTGCCATTCAAGACTCTATGGGACCTAAGGACTGCTGCTGTCCTTTGAGGAGTTCATCAAGGCTGTACTCCTTTCTGTGGACACTGCAGGATTGTGTTCTGCACAACATTTCAGGCTGATGCTTAGGGACACTGCTGAGTAAGGGCTTATGGAGCACTGGGAACAAGAGAAAAATGTCTCAACTTCAATAGCTTCAGTAGACAAAAAATACCTTTCTGCATACAGGGTGAATATGATGGTGGCCACACTCAAACCCAAGAGCAGCTACAGGTTACAATGGCTCTCCAATACCTGCCCTAATTTCTTTCTGGCTTCACAGCTTACTTGCTGTGGGAAGAGGGAATTTGCCCCAAAAGGAGAGAAGCAGGGCATTTGCTTTATTTGTACTTCATTTCCCTCAGTAATCGTTTATTCTTGGGGAACATCACTACCCATCCAGTCATCAAAGCATCAGGTTCTCATAGCCAATGTCCTGTCCTTGGACTGTAACCACAAAAAATGGAAGAGTTCACTTTGCTGTGGACCTTTTGGGTGTTGGCAACATTTGGAGATACAGTCCCATGCTGGTGGTGCCTGTGTGGTCTAATTAGCCTTTATTGCTACTCTTGCCTACCCTCAGTTCCATGTTAATTGATGTGTCCCAAGATGCGCCTGTGCATCTGTTCCTGATTTCCTGGGTATGCATTTATTTTCTTGCTGAGTACTGAAAGGGAAGGAGATGAAATGCATTGAAGATCTTGATTTACAGCTTCAGCATTTCCCTAAATCTGTTAAGAACTGTGTTTTCATGTTCCCCTCCTCTCTCCCCTCTGTGATGGCAGGGAGACACCCAGCCTGGCAAGCTGGAACATGAGCACCAAAAAGCAGAGACAGACTCCTGCCACTTCACTGACCACAGCCAATAATGGGCACTGTCTTCCCTGCACCCAGTCCTGAGTGCAATTTTGGGATATCCTGGCCCTCTAGGGCAGCATTGTACACCCACCATTTGGTTCTTCCAGGAACTCTCCTGTGTAATTTTGAAGCTGATGATGTGACTGGTGGTGGTGATGGACAGGGACTGGTTTGGGATGCGGCTTGTCTAAGACAAGGAGGAAAAGATGGGAGCAGGTCAGAGCAACTTCAGCTCAAACAGCCACCACCCTGCCTGACCCCTTGGCTGCCCAGCTGCCTTCTCCTTGGGATGCTTTGCCACAAGGAAGAAACCTCTGTCAGTGGAACAGACCTAACCTGACTCCACAATGAATTTAATCACTTTTTTTCTCCCTCACTGGCCGTGCTTTGGCCAGTGATGCCTCCACATGCATATATCACAGCAAGCCTGTGCCACCAGAAGAGAGGGGACAACTCAGAGGCAAAGCTCAGGACAGGATGATTCCCTGAACAGAGTGACAGCCAGAGTGCTCCAGGACATCATAGCCTGGACTGGACTGGACTGGACTGGACTGTCCTGTCCTGTCCTGTCCACTAAGCCTTCATGTTTGGTTCTCTGTACCCAGTCAGGGTAAAAAGGGAAAAGCAGCTGCTGGTTGATCCAAAATGTTGATGTCAGTGGTTGATTAGGAAAAATCTGTCAGGGTGCAACTGCCTCTCAATCCCTTGAAAAGGGATTTTCTTTGGTGGTGGGTCCTTCGTGGTTCCCCAGAGCACATAGCTACCAATCCATATGCTGTGATGGGAGGGCTTTGAGTCAGCTGGGATAGCACATCCAAGAGGGGTCACTGGGATATGTCATCCCTTCCTGCTGTTTCTGAGGTCCTGTGTGACTACTAGCAAGCTTTCCCAAGCAGGAATTATGCCACTCTGGAGTTCACTGAACCATTTCTCCTGCGCTTCCCCAGGCCTTTCCTCTCAATTACGTTAAAACTGCCAAAGCCATGGGAAGAGCATTTCTCAGCTTCTGGAAAAGCCTTTATTTAGGTGTATGAACAGCTTGTTTGAACAGGTTTTGTCCAACCACTCTCCTCACTTCACCCTTGCCCGGGCATGTACAAGGAAAGGAAAAACAGAGACCAGCTTGTGCCCTTGGCTGTTTTGGGGAATCCTGCCACTGCATGGGTCAAACCTATGTGCTTGGACCTGTGGGGAGCAGCAGAGGTAGAAGAGGTCTGGAGGTCTTCTGGAAGACTTCTGGAGGAGGCAGCAGGACTTGCACTCCTCACCAGGATAATTCCTGTTGGGAGATTAAAGAGCAAACATTCATTAGCTTTAATTTTGTTGGCAAAGGAAGGTGGCAGGCACCTGGGAGAAGCTCCCCCCTCACCTGTGGCACATGAAAATTCCCTACCAGGCTGGCAGCACACTTGGGTTGGAGGAGGGACCTCATGCATCCTAGGTGGACTCCCTGGCAAAGCTGGCATGAGCCATTCATGATGGTACATGAGCTGAGGACCCCTGCAAGGCACCCCAGTGTCATCCCCCTGCCCTGGCTGGCCTGAGGAGTCTGTGCCAGCTGAACCCAGCCTGCTGCTTGGAAAACCCCTGGCTGTGCCATGGGACCAAGTGAAACATCATTTCCCAGCTGAATGGACAAATTGTTAAATATACAATGATTTACCAGCTCTTTGACTGCAATAACTGTTCACACATTGTCTCTTTGCCTCTTTCACTGTTTTTATGATTCATGCTATTTGATTGCCCAATTGACATTTCTAAAATGAGGTTTCTAAGCCCCAGCCTCTCCTTCCTCCTCTCTCCCCTTTTTCTTTGACAGTTTATAGGCCTGAGAGAAGTTTTTCCAATCATGATAATATCTTCATGTTTTGTTGACAAAAGGTCAACCTAGGAATAAGCCAAACTGGTTTTAGGAAAATATTTGCTTATTTAGTAAGGGGATGTGTGTAGGAGATCAAATTTATGAGGGTGAAATTGAATCTGGTTATTTGAAAGATTCTGAAATAAAAGCTTCCCACCCACTCACAAGGGGAAGAACAAGACTTATAAATTGCTTTAGGCTGAAGCAGAATGTAGAAATAAACTAAGTTTCTGTGCAAAAGGTAATAGGATCCAAAGGAAGAACTAAAACCAGAGCTTAAGAGGCAACAGCCCCTTCACTCCCTCATGCACAGTGTTCATTTCACACTATCATTCCTTACAGAAGAAAGGTCATCATCAGGTTCCCCTGTATCTGATCTTCCAGTTCCACAGCATCCATCCTTATCTGTTGGTCAAACACTTGCTCAGTCTCAGAAAAGAAAGATCCAGTAGATCCTAGGTCACCTAGAGAGGGAATCTCTTCTGTAGCATGATTTCTCTGGTTTGATCTTAAATTACACTTCTAAAGCAGGTGTCTCACACCTTTTCATGAGAATGGCCCATGCCAGGAGCCCTACTCAGTTCAGGAGTAATTTGCATGAATAGCACTGCTGAACACGTGTTTGGAGGGACCTGTGCCAAAGATCTTCTCTCTTTTCTCTGAAAAGACTAGCCAACAGTGCAACAGGTTATGTCACACTTTTCCATAGAATGTATGAAGAGGGAATGTGCCACATACATGCATATATGTATCTTCATATATTTTAAAACCCTATATGTGAATATGCATGTGTGTGTATATACATGTATATGAATTAGAATAATTCAGGCTGGAAAACCCCTCTGGAGGTGATCATGTTTAATCCCTGGAAAGACAGCCCAACCTGATTGTTCAGGCCCTTGTCCAGTTGAGTTCTGAGCCCTTACAGATGTGAAGAAATTCTCCTGATAGCTAATTGGATTTTTTTTCCCTGCACCTTGTGACTGCTGCCTCTGTGTGCCATGCAGCTCTGAGGACAGTCTGACATACATATGAGTACATCTGGGCACACACACATATGCACATACAAACACAAGCACAAGGCTTCTTTTGTCTTTCCTTTGTGCATCTGAGAGATAACAAGCAAGTAGACTTTGCTCTGGCCCAGTGCAACTGTTCCTATTTCTAGTAAACTCCAAGTGACTCTGGGGAGGATCTGGTATTTTCTTCCTTCTCCTGCTGTTGCACAGCTCCAGTTCCTTTGTATTATTTAGACACATGCCCCCCTCATGGCTTGGGACATTACATTTCTTTCCTCTTTAAGCATGATTATTACAAAACACAAATTGGAGCAAGAACTACAGTAAAAAAAAAAAACCCTGTTTAATGAAGTCCCATTGACACTGGATGCCTGTTAAAAATATCAACAGAACATGAAGCAGGTCTTAGCAGCTATTAGAAACAAAGAAGAGCCATTATTGAAAGAGTTCAACAGGTTTGGGTTAACCCTACTGTCATGCATGACACATTTTGGCAATTCTAGATAAAGAGGAGGCAGGATTCAAAGATGAAATCCAATTCACTGGAGATTTTATATAATTTTTAAACAAGATAACAATATTGATTTTAGATACTCAGTATTGTTTGTAGATATCCCACCTCTCTTTCTGTATATAGCCACCACAGATCATCACTGTAGATGAGCTATCATCAAATCCTGCTGGACACAGGACTTGCTTGGGCACAGCTGCATATGTCTTGGGCTTAGAGCCATAAGAAGAATGAGGCCAAACTACCTCCCAGCATAGAGGCAAAAATGATGAAGCTGCTTGATTGTGAAACAATCTTCTTGCTGGGAAAGCTGCTTGGGATTTCATAGTTGGTTTGTCCCCAAACACATCACAGCTGGTGTGACCTGGCCTGTGAAAGGAGGATTAGAGAGAAATACATGGCTAGTGTTCACAGGCACGGAATCTATTTCTGATGGAGGTAAATGGAGATTAATCTCTCTGTACCTGTGGACCTCCCAGCCAATTTTCTCCCTAATGGATGGTAGAGGTTTTTTCATTCATGCTTTTCTCACTTTGTAACATGAAAGCAATCATACAGTCAGAGCTGTAACCTCTCACCACTACTCTAAGAGCACATCTTCACATTTGTCTTTGGGGAACAACCAGGGCCTATTCCAAGAGGATTTTAGTTACTTCAGTGCCATAACAGCTAACCACCACATAATTTTTTTGGCATAATAAAATTGTATCTCTTGCTCATTTGCTCTCAGTGGCCCATCAAAGTATATAGCAAGTTTTTTTAATAGTAACTTCAAACATAGCTCAAATTCTGCCCTTATCTACACACAAGAGAGCTCCTGTCATCCTCTCTCCTTCCCACTCCCACTCAACCCCATCTCCAGGGGGAGGAGACACTTGGTTGCACCTGGCTAGCAGAGCTCTTCACAAAGGCCCTGCATGTACTGCCAGTGTCTCTCAGAGAGATCATACTCACCAAGTACAGCTGCATTTCTGTAAAATTAGCCACACTTTACTGCTGGATGTGTTGGGCAGCAAGAGGTAAAAGCCACAGAGAAGTCAGAAGCTGGGAGTAGGTCAGGGAGCAATCTCAGTAGCTGATTCTTCTTGGGCCAGAGCCTAAACTGTTTAATACTTGTCTGTGTGTTTTGAGCAGTCGAGGAGAACGTGCAGAGCATCAGTGCTTCACAACATGTCTCCTTGTCTGACTGCTTTGCAAGAGCAGATGACAGTTCTCAGGCAAATCTGCTAATTTGGAGGGAGAAAATGGTTTCATCTGTCTTGTGGTGAGACACCTGAGAAGCCAAGGGAGCTGTTTCGGGAGAAAGCACAGAGAAGGTCTGTGTACTTACAGCTGTGCTTTCAACACAGGAAAATAAATCATCTTTCCACTAAAGAACCCATTATAGTTACCCTCACATGTAAGAGCAATTAGGATGTTACTGCCTTGCTGTCATGGAGCAGCCTGAAGAGGTGTAATGGGAGTGGGGTTATTATTTGTGGTTGGGGAATAAGGGTATGAATGAGTGAATTATGAGATTTCAGATAAATAATCCTCTGACTTTTTGCAAAGAAGTGTCATCCCACCCCATCACAAGCTGACAACTCTGCCATTTCCTGCCCAAAGAAATTCATAGGAGCCAATCCCAATTCTTCCCTGACTCCTCTCTGATGAGGGAGAACAAGAAGGGCGAAATTTGGCAGTGGCTGTTTGGTGTTGTGCCACTTCATACTGCTGGCTCAGAAGGCAGCAGCCTGCTCAGCTCTGCCCAAATGGCAAACACACCTCCTGCCCAGGACAGCTGCCATGGCAGGAGCCAGCCCTTCCTGGCAGAGGTGAGGGCACAGCATGGAGCTAAACCTGCTTTAGCCACAGATAGTGCCCACTTTGTTCTGTGCTGGATGGAACCCCCCAAAAAGAAAGATGTGACAGATCCAAAGAAAAGGAGCAGCTAGGAGACAGGTGTGTGTCTCCCCCAGTCTCCCAAAAGAAAACAAACCCCAAAAATTGATTCAGGTTCCACTGGGATTGGAGGCTTCTCTCAAATCTTTGAAATAGAAATTCAGAGTCAGTTTCTGCTTCATGGATGGGAAAAAAATCATGGTTCAGGCTGGTTTCTGGTTAAGTTGAACTCCCAGAAGAACCCCTCCTGCAACTCAGAACAGGACAAAAGTATGATGGGGGTGTTTTGCCATATGGGTAAGTAGAGTTGGGCTTGAGAATGAAGATGAATAAAGGAAGAGGCTCAGCACAATGATGTCCTGTCCCATGGGAAACAATGAAGCTTGAACTGACTTCAGTATACAGGAAAAGCAATAGTGGAAACAGAGAAACGACAGCAGCAGCAGCAGCAGTCAAACAGTCTGGTGTGAGAAAAGATACAAGATCAAATTAAATCAGGAAAGCCATTGTCAAGGGGTGGCTTCAAGAGGTGTCTGTCAGTCCCTGGCTTCTGCGTGAAAAGAAAATGATCACTTGCCAAACTGCTTCTCTGAGAAGAAACTCAGAGAAGCAACTGGATAAACCTTTCCCTTTAGGAACTGCCTTTTTGGAGAAAACTCTGTTCTGCTTGTATTACACATGCCAGCTCTTAAAACCTTCCGTACATATGAAGATTTTTGATTCACACAAATATCAATTTTTGTCAGAGTCCACGTGCTGCATTTAACCTGAAGCACTGCACACGCTGCCTGTTGGCCACATGCTCAAGGCTTCAGCAAGAATGTCTTTGTGTACAGGGTATGAACATGATCCATACAGCAAGGGAAGCTCTTTGCCTTGGGTCTGGGGGAGCTGGTGAGCCTTCTGATGTGCATCCAAGCACCCTCATTGCTGGGGCCAGCACAGATGGGTTTTGATCTGCTGTTTCGTGAGCCTAATCACCATTAGACTTCCCCTGAGCAGTCACCTGCGAGTGGATTCATATAATGTGCTATTCTTAGCTCACATATCTCATTTCTGGGTGCTACAAGAAACTGGATTAGAAACAGGTACTCAGCATAAACAAGTGAGCTGCTCAAAATGCCCCAAGACTGCAGTTTCAGCAGCCTGCATCCAGCAAAAGAATAAACCTGAGTTTCAAGTGGTTTAACAGGTCAAAGCAGAGGAACAAAGTAATATATTCATGGTTGAAAGAGCACATATACACCTGCGTATACATCCACACAGCTGCACAACAATCAACAAAACACTTTCACAATTTAAAAGCACAATTAACCAAATTAGGCTGATATATAGATCTTTTTTTTACTTAAAGAACATTTTTAACATCTTACCTCACATTCACTTCCCTGAAAATGAAACTAAGAGCTCTTAAGACAGCATTTAATTTTCAGAATGTAAAAAAATGAACCTAAAAATGTCCCCCCTCATCAAGTTTACAGCTATGCTGAGTGTACTTTGTACCTCAGAACAGCAGAATGTGATGCTACACAGGTATCAAAAATATATATTCTTTATGCATGAAACTGCAGCCAGCTGCCCAAACATTAGGTGCTCAAGGGCCTTAGGGCATTGATGCCTCATAAATTTGAGAGTATATATTAGGTGAGTACAGAACTGGAAGTTTTGTAGCAGTGGAAAGTAAGTATGATAATGAGGTAAACACATGTTCCAAGGAAAATACGAGCTAATCATGCCCTCTGTGCAGGAGACAGCAGCTTTAAACAATCACCTGGGGAATGCTGGAGCAAGGCCTGCGAGCTGCTACAGGATGGACTCCTTGTTAATGACATCTCCCTGTGTCCTGTAGCTTTTTAATGCTGTAAACACAGTTCAACGAGTAGGTAACCAAATGGGTGTTCTGCTCCTTTGAGTGCTTTGAAGAACCTTTTGAACGCTCCTTTCCATTCCAAAAAGTGAAGTGTTACATGCAGCCTCAGTTTTCCTTAGATAAGTAAGAGGAAGCATCCTTCAGGGACCATAACCCAGGTACAGCTGGGATTCCTCCTTGGCTCACAGGACACCTCAGGCGTGGTGAGGTCTGTGCATCGTGGGCTCCATCTGGAGGCTGTTTGCTCTAATCTGTGCTTTTGAAAGAAATGGAGAGAAAATGCAGCAGTGCTGGGCCAAAGTCACCAAGTAATCTAGAAAAAAATGACCTTGCAAGCTGATGTGCTGGTGTGGGGGTGTCACAGAGAGATTGGTGGGTGGTGGGATGAGCTCTACTTGCCCTTGGTAAGGGGAACCTTACAGCCATGCCTGAAATTAAACCTTTGCTGGAAGTTTCTTTATCCAGTGGTCAATGCAGCAAACAGGAGACAGAAAACCCAGCACACAACCAAGACTGTCCTGTCAGACTGCTTATGGTGGAAGCAGCTGCCCTCACAAGTCCTCAGGGTGAGTATTTGAAAGTCTGCCTCTACCCTCACCTTCAAATGTAAAGAGGATGGTAAAGGAGACATTGGCCTGATCTGTGCCTTCCACAGAGCAAACAAGCAGTGGGAATGGTCACCCAGAGGTTCAGGGTGAGGTAGCATGTGGAAAAGGAGAGGTTTGGTAATTTGAATGAGGTACTGATGCATGAAGCTCACAAAGCACTGCTTTAAGATGAGACAGAGTAAGTTCCTGATGACTTATTCCAAATGTCTGATCCTGGTGGTGTTGCTCATGTCTTTCCCATAGCTTCCACTTCAGTCTTCCACTGTTATCTTAAGCAATAGGAATTCTGAAAAAAGTTTCAGACTGAGTCATTATGCTTGTGCAAAGTCAAAGAGAACTGAGGTGTGAGCAGGCTTTCCACCCACTATTCTGACAGTAAGAGCTGTTGGGAGTGGGGTACACAGGACCCCACAGCCTATCTCTGTTCTAATGTTGGACAAACATCAGTGCTGCTGGTCAAAACCCACCAGTGATGGTTCTTTCTGTGTTGCCAGAGGTCTCAGAGTGCTTGGAGCAGTGAGGTGCAGAACTGCTGAGCAAAGCAAGAGAGCTCCGTGAAAAACCAGTGTTCTGTGCATAGGAAGGTCATGCTCAGTGGGACCTCTTTATTCTTTTTGCTGCATGTTAATGTACTCATCATCCTCTTACTGAAAGGAAAGAAATGCTGGGGGGGTTCTTAAGCCAAGGAACAGTTCTAGATATCCCAGGAGCCCTTTCCTCCTCTGATGCAGTGAACATCATTGTGGGGTTAGGGAGGTCAGGAAAAGTATTTGGAGTGAGAAATGTCTGTGAGATTTGCCACACACCCTATAATCACAGCCATAGCTGTAAATATTATTGCCAGCTCTGCTTGCAGCATGACCATGCACTCAACACCGCCACGAGAAGGAGATGCCCCAGCTGCAGACTGCTGCATGGGCCTGGGGAACTCAAACTGTTTGGCTCTGATTTTATGTGGAAAAGCAGCTCAAAGGTAGAGGCTGGAAGTGCAGTCTGTGCCAGGAACAGGCCTGTAACACAGGCCAGCAGCAGTGCTCCATGTCTGGGATCAAACCCCACGAGCAGGGCAGGGCTCTCCTCTCGAGACGGAATGTGCAGGAAACCCTGCATGGCCCAGATTTTATTTTTGCTATGGAGGGAGTGCCAGATGCCCCATGGAATGAAGGAGTGCCATGGAAAATTGAAGGAGAATGGGAGCTTTAGGGGACACGTGGACTTGAGTCAGCTGCTTAATGACACAAGTTTCAGGGCTATGCTTCTCTAACGCCAGAGGCTATGATGGCTGCTCCATTGTCAGGCAGCTTCTGAAAGAAAAAACACGTCTGCAATTAATAACTCAAGGTGTTAAACTGATGTGCAAGCAGAGTTCTCATTTTCATAGACTCTTTTACATTTTTTAGTCATGAAACTAAGCAGTCTTCCCTGTGTTGTGGGTATCAAGGGCTCCAAAAGTTATTTCTTCCATTTTTTCAACAAATAATCAGGCCCACTTCCTCAAGAGGATTATTATAGGCTGTACAGTGTGGTGCTTAAGGAAAAAAAAACCAATTCTTGACATGTACACAGACCATCAGGGGAGCTTTGACTTGCAGAAGAGCTGAGTTACTACTGCCAGCAAGATGTAAAAATTTGGAAGGAGGCCTGCAGATCATACAGAGATAAGATTAAGGTGATGGCCTATCACACAGTGGATGAGAAAGAATTTGATGAAAAGTTGAAGCTTTATTGCTGTGTAGATGCCTTTCTGTGTAATACGGTGACCTCTACTCCCATGTCCACGTACTTTTTATAGCTTAAGATTTATAGCTCTTATTGGAGGGAAAAGGTATTTGACAAATGACATACATACCTGGCTCAAAAGGAGAACATTCAAACCTGTCATGCATTACACACCTGTTGAGTGTCAAGTGAGAAACTGCTTCTGGGGTGGCAAAGTGATCATTGATGGGAGGACAACAACTTTCAAACATAATGGGTGCTTTTTCCATATCAAATGCCACCATGAAAATGGCTAGAACCATGCAGTGGGGGTGACCTTTGGGTGTTCATGTTCACAATGAAGCAAAAGATGGATGGCCTAACGAAAGCAGGGCTTACCATTAGATTCAGATGGGAGCACAAGTGAGCTGCTAAGAAAAGAAACAGATGGGGAGCTCATGGTCTCAGCCAGGACCAAACTGTCCAGGCCCTTATCCCCAGAGATGTTTTCTGGCAGCAGGTCAATGCCCTTTGTCTGTACTACAAAGCAGCCCCTGATGAAAAGATACACTGATCACCTACTTCAGGATGGTAACAATCAAGGTGTACTTACATGGGCTCTGTGCCCTAGTGCTTTTCATGAGCATAAATGGCAAATCATTATTTTCCCTGTCTGAAACCTGCCAGGCCTGCTGCTGATGAATGGAACTCCCTTGCAGTTGCCTGGTACACCCTGGAACTAGAAAACACTCTGGGGAAGTGCTACAGCTGTGAAACCTATGAGGTCTGGAATTTTGAATAGAGAGGCAACAGCCTTTCCTTGGATTACATCAAGATATGGCTCTGCCAGAAGCAGGAAGCTTTAGGCTGCCCAGCCTGGTGTGCAGATGCAGACAAAACCCTGCTGCATATGCTGAAGATTACAGGCAGAAAGATGCTGTTGTGTAGCTTGAGCCTGCTAAGTAAGGAGTTGTATGGTTATCCCTTCACCCCAGCTTCTGAGGTGCCCTCCTGTGATTTGTCCATGAGGATGCAGCCACTGGCTGTGGAAGCACCCCAAAGGATGTGTGTCCCTGATTTGCAAGACTGTCATTTGTATAGTTTTCCTTGCCCCTGTATGGTTGTGCCTACAGCTATTTAAACCCTCACACTTCCTGCATGACCTTGCCTTTACCACAGCACAGGCTCTGGGACAATCCTGAGTCACCCAGGGGATTTCTCCAGACAAAGACTGTTTACCAGGCATGCCTTAAACTACATTAAGATGGCACTTTGCTCATGTTGTGACAGAAAAAGAACAGGCTCCATTATAGGCTTTTCCAGGATATCCTTGCATTTGTTTCTTCATTTGTTTCCCTGTGCCAAGCAGTGCCAGCCTCTTCAGTTCTTTGGCATTTCTGGACCTTTACAATACTGTTCACTCACTATTTCCTGTCCACTCCATTCCAGGTATTCCAACGAGGGAGACATGAAAACAATTTGCTTTTCAAAATGAAAGTTGTTCTTTTTTCCATAAAAAAGGAAAAAAAAATATGAACCCTCAAGTTTTAGGTTGTGATTACCATGACAGTATTTTCAAACAGCAGCCACAGAAAAAAATCAGTAGTGTTTCTTATTTTAAATGCATAAACCCAATATGAATAAATTTTATCAAGCCTGTAAGTATAGAGGTGTACTCCTTTAATATTTTTGTCTACTTCTATTTACAAAAGGAAAAATGAGCTTACAGTTTCAAGCCAAATTAAAAAAAAAAAAACCAAACCAAAACAAACAAGGGCTAAAAGTGAAAGAAGAGGCAGAAGAATGTGTGGGCTTTTACTTTAAAAAAGTATCTGGACGACAAACAGAGGACACACAGGGAGAGCTAAGAGCCAGAGCAGCTGCTGATGCCCTTGAATTTAAACAGCATCTGAAAATCCAAGTCTCTTATCTGTCACTTAATGTGTAGTGAAAGAGTCCAAAACAGAGCAGTCCTTCAAGCCTCAGATGAACTCTGGGGCACTGGAAGCTTAGTAGCCATATTTTTCATTGAGATGAGTCTTGCCATCACCACTTTGACCTAATGGACAAAAAAGAAGAGGAAGAGTTGCATTATTCCTTTTATCCCTCACCTAAGAGAAATGTGTATCCCTGTATGAAAGAGGCTCTAGGTAGCACCAGCCATACGAGCACAGAGGATAAAAAGTCAGACTGCATACTGCAATGTGTCTTTTGATTTACACTTAGAATTCATTTCAATTTTACTAACGGTGTTAAGTTTACATCAGGTATTTCTGTTTGTGTGGCTGTTTTGTTTGGGTTTTTTTTCTGGAGTCCTCATAATGCCAGCTTAGAAGGAAAGTTTGACTATTTATTGTCAGGCAGAGCCAAAAAACAGAGCTCCCTCTTATGGACACAGCTTGCTTAACTATCCCAGATCAGACTTAGGAGTTACTGCATCCAGGATTCTGTTCCTGTGGATTCATATGTCAGAAATGTGCAGTCTTTTCACTGAAGGATGATTCACCAGATTACAGTTTTCTTCAGTGAAATTTATTCTTATTTCTATAACCTTGCAACAGCCTTACAAAAATTATAGTAATAAATCTATCAAGTGAAGGCCAAGTTTAGAACTTACTCTGAAAACCTCAATGCACGAAAATGAGTTTTCTATTTTAGAGGAACTGAACATTCATTACCCTGTTTAAAAATAACTTCACCTAGCTAAAAACACCCTGGAACTAAAGATAAAAAATATTCAAGTTTAACATATGTTGGATGAGGGCCTTCACCAAAGCATTATCAATACTTTTCTCCAGAAGATCTGACTCAGTGTTTGTATTCCAATGAATTCTGAAAAAAACTGCAAAGAAGCATTTTTGGATTTCACAGACTTCTGTGAAAACTGACAATTCTGACATTGCTGGAGCATTTATCCCTAAGAAAGGTTTGAGCTGGTCTTTCAACTAGGTTATCATACAACCATGTGTGAATGCAGTTAGCTCTCTCAGGTGTTACAAAACTGAAAAACAACTTCAGGTGTGTCTCTCCATTGCCATGAGGCTACTACAGATATGGTCTGTACCTCACTGCAAGACTTGCATGGCCATACAACAAACATGGGGCATAGCCTGCCACAAAACATCAGGTTCTGGGTAAAGTATTCCCGGATTAGCTTTTTTCCAAGGACTTAAAAGGACATCCTGATGATTTATTAGGAAGATTCCTGAGTTATGAGACTAAAACCAGTAAGGAAATGGTTGATACCTGCAGGAGGAATCCATACGCAGTAGTCTGGGTCATCATCTGGGTACTGTGAGGAAAAAAAAGGTTGTTGGACCTGCAAAGAGAGCAAAGATTTTTTAAGGTGCTGTATCCCTCCACTAGTGTGTCACAACCACTAAATCCCTCACTAATTCAGAGACAAATAATCAGAGGTGAGGGTTATTTCCACAAGAGTCAGGGATGAAAACAGTAATAGAGAAAAAAATCAAACCCTCAAATAGATCCAGTTCATTTCCATTACAGTCACAGACTAATAAAAATGCTGTTTAGAGGGGTCCACTGGAGGTCATCCAGTCCAATTTCCCCCTCAAAACAGAACCTGTCCACTTCTGGACAGTTTAAGCCTAATGTTTAGTGATGTCATTTGGCATAGGATGTCTTTATGCAGGGAAAGCTTTAGAGCAGGATATTCAATAGGTGCCTTACTGATTTCAACGCACAATACCACTGAAAACTTTGGGTTTCAGGTGATTTTCAAAGTGGAGCTTATAAAAGCTCAGGTATTATATCAGGGTAACTTAGTTTTCAAAAAGAAAAGAACACTCATTGTTTTCAGGTCTCACTGGCATCTTGAAATCTTAAAGCAAACCCCAACAGGTCACTTGCAATGCAGTTGTTGACACAGCAGTATCTTTTTTGTCACTAGATTTTTAGTTTTTGCCACATCAGCATCATTTTCTCAACAATTTCTGTTTCCAACAACTGCAGGTAAAAAAAAAAATCATACAACTGTAGAGTGCAAGACTTAAGAGCTCAAAATAATGCCAAGTTACTCAGCAATGATTTGCATTACTCTGTACCATCATTACAGTCTAAAGTTATGAGATGAAACAAATTTAATTTCCTCAATAATTTTCCTTCCCCAAAATAACATCTAAAACAGCTTTTTCAGAAGACTAATGTTTTCCAAAACATTAGACTGCAGAGCTATACAGATTTTAAATATGGCTTGTGAACAATCACTTGAAAATTGTTTTTCCAGTTTTACATGATTCAAAGTTATTGAAATATTACAAAAAAACCCAAAAAACCCAAACAAAAAAAAAAAAAAAAACCCACAAAAAACCCAACTGACTTGATACTTTCCATGCAAGATCTGAGCCCAAAGGCAGAGACAGCATGTGGAAAAAGTGATTTGTGATGGGAGAAAGAATACACCTAAGCCATCTGGCATTTGGAGAATGCTTAGTGTTACAGCAAACTCTCTGCTGATGAGAGGTGCTGACTTGACTGCCTCAGCATGAAAAACTGCCTTGTCCTCCCATATTCATAACAGTGGTAAAACTTGGGCTTCACCAGTATAAATAAACTCCTGATTTCAGCATCTTTAGCAAGGCCAGGAACAAAAGACAGTTCTGAGGACTGTGCCTACCCAATCCCTGGGTCCTCGGCCAGGACTAACAAAGCAGCAGTCAGCACACACAGGATGCAGGGATCTGAGGTTCAGTAAGTGCTGCAGGGCTAAAATTTGATGGTCCCCACAAAGAAACTGTCCCAGTGGTCAGAATTCATGGTCTACCAAGTACAGTAATCTCCTCTGAGGGCAGTCAGCAGAAGGGTGTGGGACACCCTCTGAAGGGAAGATCCTCACAATAATCATTAGGCTGTCAGAGGAGATCCTTCCCAGCTTCAGGAAGGCAACAATTGACTGAGTCCCAAAATGTGCAAAGCTCACATAATTTACATTTTAATACAAATTTTATGCACAGGAGAAACACTGTCTGGTACAGCCACTCAAATTTAGTGATAACTTGGTTGCAAAAGACATTAATCTTTCAAACTCATCTCTTTCACATCTTCCAGAGAAGGATGAGGTTTGACACAGACTACCTGCAGCTTGAGTACAGTGTTCTGTGTCAGCCAATATGTATTTCCCAGGCTGCTCTCCAAGGAAAGCTCTGCATTGACATTCCAAAGCCTGGAGAGCACTTATGTTCTACAACACTTGTGATACAGAAGAAGCAGCAATCAGTAACTGCCAAGTGAAAAGGTGAAAAAAATAACTTTTGTCATTGAACAGAGAGCCTCTAGCATGCCTGAAATGCTGTGTTTTACCTTTTCATTGGAGACCCCAAAGTCTGTGTTCAATGGCAGTGTATAGTTCTACATTTGGGTCTTAGCAGAGAAGCACTGCTAATCACCAAGTTAGACTCCATCAACTTGTTACTAATTCACTACAAAAGAGCCTAGAAATGCCTTCCTCTTAAGCTGCAGGAGTCATGGTGTTGTAACTGACCTTGCTTGAGCTATTGATTTTCTTAACTCTCTCAGATGTCTCTTCAGGTTCCTTATTTACTACCTTGGGTGCTGGAAAGAAAGCAGAATTGTTTCATGACACAGCACAAATGACCAATTCTATGATATAAACTTATAGGAAGTTCACATAAAAATTTATACATCCATAAGGAAATCCATGATATCTCACTGTACCACAATTACTTGAGAATAATACTGCTGAACATCTTACTGTTTTTCCTAGATTTAACTTAGGTTAAATACACTGTCAGTCATGCAACTGAATGTAGTTTAGCAAGATCCTCTATAGTGATTCTGTAATATTAACTTTAGTTAATGGCAGATGCTTATTTTCTGAAAGACACTCTGTCATCACTGCAGTGATTGATTTAGAAGGGAAGGAGCAGGAAATGTGCAGGACCAATTTGCTTTTTAAAAAAACAAACAAACACCAAACTTTAGAGTTGATGGGTGAAAAGAATTCCTTGGTTTTCTGCCACTTAGTATTTGAAATACTGATACTCTCATGGATCTCTATGGGTAAGATGATGAGGACAGATTCTAAGGAGTCTGAGTTACAAAATAAATAGAAAGGTCATAAAAATCTCCTCCATGTACACCCACCATTCTTCATTTTGAAGATCTGATTTTTTGTGCATACATGCAGAGGCATCATCTAGGTCACCAGCAGATTATTACCTAATGTTATGTAGCGTTTGTTACTTTATAAAAGAAAGTTTTGTCCCTTCTGTAGCATTAAGAGCTAGTGCAAAAGAATAACAGAGGAAAAAGCATCATCATAGTCTCCTAAATGAATTATTCTTCTCATGCTGATTTTTTGGAACAAAAAACTCTAAACAATTAATGACTATGAAAAGCAAGGACAGCTGTAACATAGTGCCCAGTCTTTACCACACCCTTACCACTTCCAAGCAAAACACAAATTTTCATTTCAATTCTAGATTCTTTAGGCTCTAGATTAGGCTCAGTTTCCTTTGACCCATGTAAGATACTAAGTCCTTTAGTTAGTTTCTACACCCACATGCTATTACAAAATAGTCTGTACTGTACTGTTCACCTTGGGATTTCTCTTGTGAGGGTCCCATCTGAGATTCATTCCTCAGTACCTTTGGCTCAGGCAGAGAATCAACCCCTGTAACACAAGAAAGGAAGAGCTTAGTGGCACTTCACTAACTCTGATGAGCAGAGTGCATCCCTGAGACCAAGCACAAAACTCTTTGCTACATTTGTCTCAGGAAAAACTCTTCTCTCAAAAGTCTTCCAAATTATTTCATCCACCAAGTCCATTGCAATACAATAAAGAAAATTCTGTGATCTGTTAAAACACTTCTCTGCAGCAACATGTCCAGCATTAAGCCAAAAAGCTAGAACTAGCTTTCTGCTATCAAACATACTGTTCACTGAGAAACATCATTACTGAGTTTTCAAATGCATCAGGCTGATACAGGAAAGGAGAGATTGGAGACACCTCAAAGGTACCTTTCCATTACCACTTTTGAAATTGTTTTTCCTCCCTACAAATGGATCTGAAGTTTTGCAGACATTTGTTTTCTTATTATGCCACTTTTACTGCCAACAAAACATTGCAGTTGTTTTCATTTGGACAATCAATTTAATGGAAACAGGGCTTATCAAAATAGGACTTCCTTACTTCCAGGAGATTTGTTCTATTTCACCAAAAAGCATGAAAAACTGACTGCCAAGCAGAGATTCACCTAGAACCATGTGAACCTCAGCTGCTGCCACAAGGACTCTGAACTCATGGCAAATAAACTATGGAAAATAGGCTGGAGAACCTGTGACTCAAACAATTGATTCACATAGCTCTTAAAAGTTCAGCAGTAACAGACTCATCTTCATTACTAGAAAAATCAGAAACAATGGTTTACCATCCTGATAGGATTCTAGATTTTTGTTACTGCAAGGAGAGCCATCAGGAGCATGAGTTTCTTTCCCTGTTTCTTTCTCTATTGTCATCTTCATTTCCAGGTCTGACACTCTGCTGTTTACTGCATCTGCTTCTTGCTGCTCTTCCATTTCTTCCTCCTCCTCCTCCTCCTCCTCCTCTTCTGGTCCATCATCTTTTGTTTTTAACAAGTTTTCAGGGATGTCTGGACGCTTAACAGGCAATTTCTGCAAGACACAGACTTGGGCATCAGTGCCAAGACAGAGGCAGATGTCACAGACACTCATTACAAGAGAAAGCACACACAGCACTGTCAGAGACAGCTGGTAAGGAAACACTCTCAGGATGACAAATAGTTTGGGTTTAAGGAAAAGTTATTAGTAGAGATGGAAGATGAAAAATCATGTCCAGTCCATAAACAAGGAGTGCAGTCTTTTCCTAAGAGGGACACTGGAAACTGCATCAGTCATGGATATGATCTTGGCTATGAAGATGCAGAAAAACAAGAAAGGACTGGCTGCTGAGGCAGAGCACTGCTTCAGCCTTATGTCCCCAGACTGCCTCTCTTGATCCACTGCCTTTTGACCACAGCTGTGCCCCAGGAAACTGGCTGTACAAAGACATGGAATGGCAACTGCTGGCAGCAAACAACATCCAACAGCCCCTGCTCGTTGCCCATGCACCTTCCACTGCCACAGGCTGCACCTCCATGCTGTTTCCATGCATGTTAGGAGACACAGCTGCCACCTACAGCCCCCACAGCCTGAGAAGGTGGTGCCACAAACAGCCACTGACCTGCAACACCTACAAGTCCAACTTACCCCTAGGCTTCCAGTTTTCAGTTTGAATTTGCTCCCCCCTTTCATTGCACCAAAGAGAGGCAGGTTCATCTTTTTAGGCTTGTTCTCTGCATTCAGACTGTAACTCCCACTCCTAATAAAAATTAGACAGAAAGGGAAACAGTATACAAAGTATCAAACAAATCTTATCTATACAAATAATAAAAAAAGGTCTGCCTAGGAGAAGTGAATATATAAAAATCCTTTTATTTTTCTCCTACTTGCAGCATCCAAGGAGGATGCTGCAGGAGATGATGACTCCTCCATCCTACATATATATGTTGTGGAATTCAGACACATGCCACAATAGGAAGCAAAAACTAAATAAACAAGGGAAAAACCCTCTGTATCACATAGACTCCCTTGAATTCAACTGCATACATACACACATATTTATACATAAAAACACACTTGGAGGCCAAACCTTAATTTAAATGAATTAGGTAATTAACCTCTAAATCAAGTTGCCACTAGTGAATGAACCCAGCACACACCCTCTCAAACTGCAGTGGTGCTGCTAGGCAGTAGCTGAACAGCCACTACATTTGACTTCCAAATACATTTCACAGAGTGAAAGTGGGTTTCATGTTGTACATAGTATCTGTAAAATTCTGCAGTTCCTTTTGGATGCACATGGGAAAAAAGTTAAAGAAGCTAACAGTCTGCTTCCAGTCCCTTACCCCTGTCATCCTGCCAGCTTGGGCTGGTCTCACTCCAGTGCTGTGCATTTCCCTCAGCCACAGATGCTGCAGTAGCCCAGAGGCACAGCAGCTTCCTCAAGAGCTGAGCCAGGTAGCTTGGAAGGCTGTCCTGCTTTTGTGATTGGAAAGCTGCCTATTTACTGGGCTTGCACAACCGCTCATGGATAAAAATAAAGGGAAAAGTAACTGTTTATGTTTTCACCAAAACTTACTGGGGCTTCAGCTCAGGCAGCTCTGTAGGCTTGACAAGCTTTATCAGCCCTTTCAGTCTCTGCTGCTCTTTCTTCAGTTCAAACGACCGCAGGTGAAGCTTCTTGCGTGCCACACTGTCCAGTGTGCATCCTGATTTCATTTCAGTCATGAACTCATCCAAAGAATCCTGAGCTGCTGGATGGGACTGGACTAGGCAAGATAAAGGGAAGATGTATAATGTTATGGTGGGGAGCTAACTGTAATCATCAGGTCTTGCCTTTAGAGAATAAGATACATAGGAACAACTATCCTCTCGGTAAGATTCTGTTGAATTGTGAAATAATGGAGGTTGTTAGGCCTGGAGAGATGAAAGCATTTCTCCTAACAAAAGCCTGAAAGTAAACTTTAATTCACTTACCTAAAAAAGCCTCTCTTAAAATGGAATGGTTCTTTGTGAGTGCTATTCCTGGTTGTTCATCTCACTTCTATATCTGCTCTCCCTAAAAAAGTGGCTTAGGGATTTTTTTGTAGTCACAAACGAAACTAATCTCACCCACACGAAAATCTACACCACTGCATAGGGAATCAGATTTTGACATTCCTGGGATGTTTATGTCATAACTTTTGTAAAGTTCAAAATCAATCAATGCTGCCTTGTACTCCTGAAAGAGTGCATACAAACCAAATTTCATGCATTAAGCCAATCACACAGAATGTCCCTTTATTTTGACTAGATTTTCTGCAAGAAAACTGCTTTGAACTTGAAAAAGAGTAATGACAGTCTTTCTACTCCACCTAATTTCAAAATATTAACAATATTATGCATAGTTGACTAATTAAAATAAAACTCAGGAGCTAAAACTAATTTCTAATGAGTAAGAATAATAAATACTCTTCTAATACCTGGATTTAAAATAACCAAACAAAAAGATCCAGAAAAATGCCTTTCTGTGGCTTGAAAAGTATTTCAGAAGTTGTTATATGGTATTCAAAAATAACCTGGAGACAAAGAAAGAAAAATGTTCTTGCCAGAATTTTAACAAGTCTTTTGACAGATAGTTTTCTGCCTTTTAATATTCAATGAAAAGTGGCAAATCCAATATGTATTTTCTGCCTTATAAGTGTTTTTGTATATATGCACAAGTGTAATTATTTGATCAATGAGCTATTTTCAGTTCAGCTTGAGCTAATTAAGTAGCACTTGAAATTATAAATGCATAAAAATAAACCAGACCAAGTTATTCTAAAGAGTACACATTTGAGCAGTTTTACAAGACTTAAATAATTAGAGGAAAGTCTAATAAGACTCATGCTTATAAATGGATGCAATTGAAAAGGATATTTCTGATATAAAACAAAACAGTTTACCATTTGAAAATACATGAAAGCCACAGCAGTAACTGTTCAAAGATATACAGAATTAATAGGCTTCAAAAGATAAGAAACAGTTATCCACCTCCATGCAAGCATAAATTATGACAAAACATGTCATAAAAGAAATTCTTATAGAAATACTCTTTCTTTTCATCACAACTATTTATATGAACCACAATAAAAACCAACAATGAGAAGGTATTGTTAACAATGTCTAAACCTCCTTGCAGGCAGGAGCTGAGCAGAATGATAATTTGATTTAAACATCAAATTACAAAGATGTGGTTTAGTGAGTAGTCACATTCTTCAGAACAATTAAAGCTCCACAATTAAATCCAGAGCTCACTGCTGCACTGCAGAGTGGTGTAAGTGCTTCAGTCAGAGAGCGATGCTCAGGGAGTTGGATCACCTCTTCTTGCAAATTGGATTCTCTGCTCAATTCCACCAACAGTGCCTAATACCAGCCAGCTCAGCTTGCAGGGTTACAGTTAGCATTCCTTATCTGTCACAGCAGTTTTCTACACTACTGAATTAAAATCTGACATTACTAGGAGGTGAATCAATCACATCTATTATACTTTATATCCCAGTGAGAAAAAGCTACAGGGCTATTTACTGCACCATCAACTTATTGATATTTTTCTGAACAGGCAACCAAAGATGAGACTGAAGAGCTCCACATATTTGATCTGCATTCAGCAGCATCAGTGAATGAGTGATACCAAGTTAGTCCACCAGTAATTAGTTCTGAAGAACGCCAGGGAACAATTTGTGAATTTCTACTGAGACTTTTTTAGACAACTACTTAATTTCTCCAAGTGCTTGGTAAGAGGTGTAGCAATTTAGCCTGTCATTCACTCACTGGTGTCTCTACACTCTTGTCTTTAGTCTCCAAATAATCATTTAGAGCAAACACAAGTGCATTGAGGTTTCAGAACTGGATGTAATGCAGGAGCTTTGCTGGACAGGTCATGACATTGCAACAAATGTTCCATGGTCAATAACCCTGCTCCTGGCCTTCTCAACTTCTGTGATTAACCTAAAGCATTCAAATAAGAGAAAACCAAAGGATCTAGAGAACACCCAAACAAACCAGCTGATTGATTCAATATTTGATATGTTTGTTTCACCCTGGCCTAGTTCTGGGAATTCCCATCCAATAGTGAATGATTCTGTGCTTCAGTAACTGCCAAGACTGCACTTTTTTCTAAGGCTCTAAACTAGCTGTGCAACCACCTGCAACTTACAAAAACATATGTATTGGGATTGCATAACCAAGTTTTGGTAGGGAAGGGGCCTACAGCATTATATGGTGTTAGTAAAAGTATAAAAATGAACTGACTCTCCCTTCACCCAGTCTCTGCTACAATGTAATTCAGCAGTCTTGTTGAGAAACAGTATCAGTAGAAACAAAGGTATCTGAAGATATGAAAGCTTGGAATTACACCCCTCAGACAATCAAAGCATTAGTTTATTTTGCTGGTCAATTGCTAATTACTTATCAGAAGTATAAGGCTGAAAACAATTCTTTCAAACACAGAGAACATCAGTTTGTATGGTTGGTGGAATGGTACTGCTCTTTGAACAGGGATCTGGTATAATAAATCACCAACAAAGATATTGATATAAATGAGTTTTGGTGTGGATAACTAGAATAACTTTCTTTCTGAATAACTAGAAAGAAACACAGCCGTGTAATGCACAGAAGATAGCCCAGCTGTCACACTGCAGCTCGGCTTCCTGGAGAGAAACTTCTGACAAACTCATGGTGCAGCCTTTATTAATGCCAACTCTGTTAGCAAGGCTTTTGTGTGAACAACCAGCATAAACACATTTCCTTCCTGCCTTCCTTTTACTCCATGAGACATCATCAGTAACAGAAAGCAAATGCAGCCATTGGTACAAATGCAGCTTTTAAATATAACTCACTAACAGATACCATCACTGGTCTGGAAAGGCTCTGCCTTTAGAAACAAAGGCATAATCCTAGAGCCTGAATGGCACTCTCCTCTACTGGCATGTTCACTGAACATATGGGTTAAGTGTCAACTGTTTTGTCTCCACATTTCTTGCTTCCCACCTTTTCATTATAGCGTGTTTATAACAAGTGAAATAAAATATATTACCTTTTCTGTGAGTTCTTTCCTCCTCCCTTATACATGTTTTTTAAGGGAGTGGAAAAAACAGTGTTCCTCAAATTGGGTCACTTTCAGCAATATGGGCAGATAAACCATAATAATATTCACCCTTTCAGAACTCCAGGAGCTTGGACACTTGCCACCTTACTTGAACTTAGACGCTGCTTGCTTTGGAAAAAGCTGCATTCATTAGCAAGTGACTATAATAAAGTACATCAACTATTGGATGAAGACTGTAAGAATTCTCTCAAGCTAACTCAGTGACCTGCAAACCTTCCTATCCCTTTGTGAAAAGTGAACACTGAAAAAAAAAACCAAAACCCAACCTTTGAAAAGAGAAATCTCTCTAAGATAATTTTCGGCTCTGTATTATCCTTTATGGAAAGCACTGTGATCAAATAAACTTCATGCCTTACCTTTCCCTGAAACCTTCAGCTTCTCTGTTATCTCAGAAAGCTCATTTTCTGCTTCTTTTAACTTTGTGATCTATGAGAGAACAACATGCTTAGAAGACTTTACCTTGCCAAAATCTCATTTTAACAGTTACTCAAGTATCCTATCACATTACTTCCACTTTTCTACTTCTGAGCTTTGACCAGGACTTCCTGGGCTGAAAAAAAAAATAGAAGTCTAGATTCTTCGTAAACAACTTACTCATTTTTTGACATGGAAAATTATTTAGACCATTTCTGAAACACGACAGTATGCATAATTCTTCTGCAGCAGTGTTACACCAGCAACCCTTCCTATCCCTCACAACCTACTGTCTTTGTAGGACTTATTGTTTGTCATATGCCTGTCAATCCAGGATTCTTATTCTTTGAAAGAGAATGAGATATTTCTTTGGGATGTGTCCTGTGGGTTTAAAAGCTTGGAATTATTTTCCAATTATTTAGAACTAATTTAAAAGTATCCTGTTCTGGCATTTCCTTCATCCACTGCCATGAGGCAATAAGATTTCTCGTTTGTCATAATATAATACAGGCATGGGAGAGTAACCCTGACATGTCATAACAATTGTTCTTACCAGAGAGTCATAAGTCTCTGGTTTTTCTTCTATTTTACCAGCTTTCTTCATTCTGTTCAGTCGTTTCTTTTCCACAGCACCAGTTCGATCGAGGAAGGTGTCATCATCACTGTCATAGAAATCCTCATCTTCCCAGTTCTTTGATTTCCTTTTTCGGGACACTGAGAAAGGCACAGGAGAAGGCAAGAAACAAAATGATTTGCATATCACTCAGCAATAAAGCTAATTCAAGATAGCAATCTCAAATCCCTAATTTAGGGCATTTAGAATGATCACAGTTATTCACCTGCTTCCTGCCTCAGTACTCCTCGAGCATCCAGCAACCTGCAAGCTTCCAGTGCACATTGTATCATTGCTTCCTTCTTTTTTCCTGAATGGAGAACCTCTGCCACCAGCTGCTTCCCTGATGCATCATCCACAGGCAACCTGTTCAGTTTGAAGGATCAGAGAACAGCTCAGATACAAACAGCTTTTCAGGGATGCTACTCAGATATTTTACAATGGCATTGCCATTTAATTTTTATTTTTTTTTTGTGTTAAATTTTTCCAACTTTCATTTCATACAGAACCAATTAAAACACAAGCATGATTTCCTAATCATGCAAGTCAATTTGTATTGCACTGGTCCAAACAATAATTTTTCCTCTATTTAGTCCATTGGAAATACAGGAAGTTAAAAAATAAATGTCAATGCCTGAATCATTTTAAGTACAGGTATCTTGTATCCATACAACATGAATAACAAATAGTTTCCATGATGAAGCAAAGGATTTTTAAGCAGTACAATCATTACTATGTTGAGACTTGTTGACTTAATTTCCACCTCACCTCCTCTTTTCTTATAAAAGAATTACATGTGGCCTCTAGCAGGAAGCCCTCAAAAACTGTCTTATACCATACAGGAACTGAAATCAGACATACAGTAGAATTAAGTTTGGGGTTTTTTGATCTTTCTCATTAGGAATTGAAAGAGATTGTTTCCTAGTTTCTACTCTTGTATTCTATTTCACATAGTGCTCAAAACAAGGGGAGCTGAAAGAACCTACTCTCTTGCTTTCTCAATTTTCATCCCCTAGGAAAACCAAATCCTGTCAGGAAAAAAAGGAGCACAGACACTGAACTAGGCACTGATCCTTGAACTTCTGTCTCACTATCAGGGCTTAAGTCTAAATTCAGCTGGCTTCCTTGCCACAACAAGTAATTCCTTCAGCTTCTGTTTGCAAATTCAAAAACAGTCAACTTCCATGTACCAAAGGAATAGAGATGTACATACTTGATCCTGCATAGCCAGCTGTTGTGCCCACGATCATCATACTCATATTCTAACTCTTCTCCTAGACAAGAAAAGAAAACTGATGTAGTAACCAAAATTGAAATAAGCAGGAATAATCTTTACAGCAGAGAAGAATGTCATGGGACATTCTTCTAAACAAAAGGGATAACAAGCTCTTGTAACATACCATGATTTTGATTTACTTATGCTGATTTGGGTTTTTTTTTTTCAAAATCAAGGCTTTTTCAGACCAAAAAATCTGTAAGTGGCCTACTTAGGAACATGTAATTCAAAGAAAAAAACCAATCTTGTCTCTGCATGTATTAAAGTAAATGACACTGAAGCAACAACAGTTTGTAATCTGAATTCACAGATACTGTTTGTCTTGAAGGTTGCTCTGTCACTTCAATAAGTAGCTGAATATTAAGTTTCACTAGCAACCACTGAAACTTTAGGCCACTTAATTGTTGCTTTTTGTCTTTTTCAGATTTTCCCATTTTACAGTTATACACAATTACAGCCATCTCCAAGGCAATCAGTCTGGAAATTGAGGGGTTTTGATTTTTCTGCATAGCTTCAAAGCACGGGTGAAGTTTGAGTGTAACTCCAGAGGATACAAGCTGAAGAATATTCCAGAATACAAGCTGCTCACTGCAGTTTAGGAATTAGTAACTAAGACTCAGATATACAATGGTGGGCCAAGTTTTAATGAAAAAAACCCAAAACAAACTACCACAAATCCCCACCAAAACCTGATGAAACAAAAAATGTTACCCACAGTATTACAGAAAAGTTTTGCTCCCACATGACACCTTAAATCCCCCTGAAACATAAACAACAAAGTAACACTTCGCTAAGTAAAAAAATCACATTTAATAAAAAAGAAATAATTACCTTCTCTATCAAAAAAGCCCTGCAAGGCCTTCCTAGGGTCTTTCATATAAAAGGCATCTTGAACATCCTGAAAGTCAACAGCAATAGGGTTTTCTTCAACCTCATCCTCCTCAGCATCCTCACCTGGAAGACACACAAAGTCCAAAAAAACCCCGTGAAACATGAGAAAGAGAACACCAGCATATTTCAACTTTCATTAGTTTGACAGAAGTAGCAGCTACATCATAAAATTACTTCCCTTAACTTCATTATTCCTGCACTCAATCAAAAAAATTAGTTTTTTCGCTATAGTTATTCCAACACGTGATTCAGTTTTGCAGATCAATGTCAGTTTCAGTACTTTCAAAGGTTTATGAGCTTGTACACTCAAAAAGACCCAGCTGACTTTGTTGCAAAAAGCTCATTAATTATAATTTACCTAGCTCGAATATGTGGACTTTCTGTTTAAATGTAAAGACAGCTATACTGCATAGAAGTCTCAAGCAGTTAAATTTCACCTCTTGGCCTAAAGTGTGGACATCATCACAGGAGCAAACCAAAGAGCATTAACTAAGCTGTAAGTTTCATGGCCTTTTATAGGTATAGGTAAATTACCTCCTCATGTTTAAAACAAGCTCACTGGATGTTAGTTTGTCACTTACCCTTCTTTTTAACAGCAAAAGGATTAATTTGTACTCAAAACCTTGACTGGATTGTGACTCTTGGCAGCCAGTTGGAATATTAACCCTAATATTCAGTGAAAACAGGCTTACAGACTGCATATCAGGCAATTGACATACCATCACTTACCCATGCCCCACGAGCAGCTCAGATCACTATTCTGACTCCTTTCATTTCTCTCCTCTTTCTCATCTTCCTCATCAGAGTCCTCTCCCAACATTGTCTTTTCTAATTTTGCTTGCTGCTGCTTGCGTAGCGCCTTCAGTTCAGTCACAGTTAGTTCTGACTCAGACTCCTGGTCCTCTTTGGGTCCCTAAGTCAAAACAGAAAATCAGCAGAAGTGTTTTTTAAAAACCCCAAACATGGGTTTCCAGCACAAATGCAGGTTACATATAATAATATAAGTCTATCATTACACTGCTCTTCAAAAAGTGGAATTATTTGACCATTAGTTATGGTTTGCACTCCAAAATATATTAGTTCTAATGGCATTTTCAAAGGAAGGACAGGGAGAAATAAGCATTATTGTGTACCTGCAGTGAGATGCAGCTCACATATAACTGTAATTAAAAGGCTAAAGGCAAAAATTCATGTCAGAACTACACGGGTGAATCTGAGGAATGAGCAGCTTCTGAAGTGTGCGTACAACACGCGAAGAGCTGTCCAAGTGCCTATTAATAAACACTCGCTTTTTTCACAAAGAAATATTAGTTCTTTATTCACTGGGGCATCATACTGTCAGAAAGACATTCCTAATACATCACACTGTTGGAGAGAAATGCTTTTTGCACTCCCGGCGCCCGCAGCCCCACACCTCACTGCAAAGCCGGCAGCAGACACCCACAGCTTTTCTCGCAGTCACACAACCACGGCAGCGCTGGGCTGCTTCCATTCCGCTCCACACCTCAGGCGGACACCCGACAGAGCCGGGAAAACTCCCGAGCCTGACCCGGGCCAGCCTTTAGCACCCCCACACGCTCCGGAGCCGCCCGAGCCCGAACCCCGACCCACCTGCAGGAGGAAGAGGCGGGAGCTGCCCCCGAAGCGCAGCCCGTGGCCCACCCGCACCCGGCAGTAGGTGCGGGGCGGCAGCCGCGCCTTGTTGAGGAAGGTGCCGTGGGTGCTGCCCAGGTCGTACACGTAGAACCCGGCGGCTTCGGCGCCGCTGGGCTCCTCGGGGGAGCAGCCGCGGTACTGCAGCACGGCGTGGTGCCGCGACACCGACGGGTGCTCCAGGGACACGGCGCAGCCGGGCAGCCGCCCCACCAAGAACCAGCTGCTGTCCTCCAGCCGCACCGAGCCCAGCACCACGCCGCCCTTCAGCACCTCCAGCCCGTACCCGGAGCCGGCGGGCGGGCGGCTGCCCCACGGCGGCTCCTCGTAGCGCGGCGCGGGCGGCGCGGCGGGGACCGCGCGGGGGGCTCCCGGCGGGCCGGGCCCCGGCTCTCCGGGCCCGGGGGCGGCGGGCAGCGGGCGGCTCGGGCGCTTGAAGGCGGTGGGCTCGGCGGGCTCGGCCTCCATCGCCTCTGCCGCCTCCGCCATCTTCCCGGGTCCGTCCCCAAACGGAGTCCTCCGGGGACGAGCGCCGCGGCGCTGCAGTGCCGGGGGCAGGGCGCAGATCCCGGGGTGGCTCCGCCGCCGCCCAGCGCGGCCCGGGGCAGCGTGAGGGGCGAGTTAGGGAGGGCGGCGGCGGCGGCGGGCGAGGTGGCGGGCAGCGGCAGCGGCTGGCGCTTTACTCCTCCGGGCCGGAGGAGCGCGGGCGGCGGAGGGGCCGCTGTCGGCGGCGGACCGGGACGCAGTTCCGGCTGGGCGGCCCGGAGGGGAGCGGAGCGCCGGGGTAGGCGGGTGCGGGGCAGCTGCGGGTCTGGGGTGCGGGGCAGCCGCGGGCTCGGGGAGGGACAGAGAGCGAGTGGCGGGCGAGTCGAGTGCGGCCCCCGGAATTTCTCCACGCCGCGGGTCCCGCTCAGCGAGGCCCAGGTGGGCCCACACCAGCCCTTGTTACACACAGAAACTATTTCCGTCTCACGAGTGCGTTTGTTTCTGCCCCTTCTCCCCTCAGGAAAAGCCGCGATGCGATCTGTAAGCTGCCAGAGTGGCATCCTAATGCCGTTGAGGACACTCTGCTGCTCGGCGAGGCACTGAGCCACAGCGTGCTTGGCAGCCGTAACTTGAGTTGGCGTCATCCCAACCCCTGTGTCTGTTGCTGCCCAAAGTGCTTTTCCCTGCAACAAGCTCCTTTATTCCCGCAGCAGTTGGTAGCCTTCTTCTGGGTCCTGAGCAGCACAGGTGACCTATGCAGAAATGCTGCGGTACTGGGGCGAGATCCCGGTTTCCTCCAGCCAGGCCAACCGCAGCTCCTTTGACCTGCTGCAGCGGGAGTTTCGCACTGTGGAAGTCCAGGATCCCCCACTGCACCAGCCGTCCGCGAACAAGCCCCGTCCCACCACCATGCTGGACATCCCCTCCGAGCCCTGCAGCCTCACCATTCACACCATCCAGCTCATCCAGCACAACCGGCGCCTACGCAGCCTCATCGCCGCCGCTCAGGCTCAGAACCAGCAGCAAGCAGAGGGCATCAAAACCGAAGAGAATGAACCTCTGCCATCTTGTCCGGCCTCCCCACCTCTCCCCGATGACCTGCTTCCTCTGGATAGCAAAACCCCCAAAATGCCATTTCAGCTGAGGCATAGTGACCCAGAGAGTGATTTCTACAGGTGTGTTGGTATTTCTTTAGGTTAGTTCTTGGCTGAAGGAAAGCTGAGTGTTCTAAAATGTATATGTAGTTATGTTGATTCCCTCAGGCTGAAGGGTCAAGCAGTTGTATGTAAAGTATAAAACAGTCTTTAGAAAGGAAATACTTGGATTTTTCCAAGTATTTTTCCAAGTTGCTTGCTTTTGCTTCCCGTCTGTGAAATGTGGATGTGTGGTGCTGAGTTCTGTCTTGTTAGTGCCATGCTAAATGCACGTGCATGGTTTTGTCAGTGGTGTTTCCACAGTTTTAGTTACAGGATGTGAAGTCTCTTCTGTTCAGATCACTTGCAACTAAAGTTGTGTTACTGTAATTGCAAATCCAGAAAACACGTGACTGGGTTTAGGCTGTTCAGCTGCAGGTTCTGAAAAGATGATTTGATAATGTATTTGTAAGGTTTCAGTGGCTGAGGACTGTGACACTGGTGACTATCATATTCCACCCAGTTTGGTGGGCTTCCAGTCAGAGCTGGAAATGAGCACAAGTGAAGGGAATTCTTGTCTCTGCTACTGGCTCCACCAGCTGGACAAAGTGTAAAGAAAATTTGTGCTTCTTCTACCTCTGCTGCCAGCCTTTGATTAAATAGTATTGCCACCACTGCTTGTCAGTCCCTCTGACAGGCACTGATTTCACAAGGAGGTGTTGCATTTCTTGCAATATCTTAGAGTACTTTGTAGGTTATGTGCATTTAAATGAAGGGATTAATCCTTGCTACTATGTCCAGTAATGAACATTTTGAGGGAGAGGATAACACATTTTAGTTTTTAAAATGGGTAAATGTGCATCAATGGAATGTAATTTATCAGTTAAATCCCACTGAGATCTTTAATGGCCTGAGGTTGTATAAAATGCATTTTATTTAAAGATGTTGCATTTGGTAACAGAGTCTCTCTGAACAATAGAGTGATTCTTTAGTGCTGTTTCTGGAGGAACACTGTCATCCTTCTCAGAAGATACAAAGCAATTAGCAGATAGCAGAGACTGAAGGGAAATAGGGTTTTGTGAGAGTAGTCAGGGCCTGTGACTCCTGCACCGTGGCCCTGTGGTTTGTAGAACTGAGAAGTGTTCTATTCTGTCCTCCTCAGTGCCTTCAGCTTGAAATTCAGTTTTCTATGGCTCTGGCCACATTTTGAGGGCTGCTTTGTCTTTCTGTTGCTCCTTCTGAGTTTTTGGGGTCCGGGTAAAGAAATGTTATTTAGTGGTCAGCCACGTGGGGGAGTGTAAGGACTGTGTTGTGGAAACTGGAGACAGTTTTGAAATGAAATGTTTTGTGGCTGACAGAGTGGATTTATAATGAGCTGCAGTGTATTCCAGAACTTAATTGTGTGCTTGCTAACCCAAACACATATATGCTTTTCCAGGGGGAAGGCTCTGAGTTGTTGTTGCATGTTTGTTCCTAACTGTTTTGAGACACATGAATTAAGAATAGCAACTGTTTTATAGATGCTGTTCTAGTAGCAAAAATGAAGTTCTGTGATTTGCTGATGCTTCTGAGTGTGTAAAATCAAATTAAAGCAAGAACATTCTTCCCTCTAATAAAACATGGTAATACTTAATTCTGCACTGCCTTCTGAAATACAGTTATCAGAATTACAGTATTTGGATAAATCCATATTATAATTCTGGTTTTTTGGGTCAGTAGCCTGGCTCTGAGAAGTAGTGTAGGTACATTTAGATAGGAGAAGAAAGGAAGATATAAGAGTAGCCAGCCTGAATCAGATCACAGGTTTAGTTAAGGTAGGCCTGTCCTCTTCTGTTTCCCTGTTACTCATTTTCATTCTTTGACACACCGTTCCCTTGTCTTTTATTTTGTTATCTCCTGGATTGGTTTTGGTTTTCCTCTGCCCCATATCTAACCCCTACCTCTTGTATGATGAGGAAGAGCTTAATTTATGGCTATTTTTGAGTTGGTTTGGTGTTATCAATCCCCCAAAGTCTGTACTAACAATGGTTTTATAATTACTACACTGTTCCTTCCTACAGTTTTCCAGACTGTTTATAAATATGTTAAAAAAACATGATAAAAAATATTTTGATTCTGGCACAGATCCCCCAGGGAGGACCTGGACTCCAGAGTGGAGATCTCTGATCTACTCACTTGTTGATAGATTTGGAGGGCTCTGGTAGGTTTGTGAAGTAGTTTTTACTGTTAAAAATGAGCACTCTGGGTTCTTTCTGAGCATATTTACTTGTGTGTCCTCTAGTTCTTTGAATTTCCCTGATGCACCAAAATATATCTATGCTTCACAGCCTGCAGTTTTCCACATTTCTTCTGAAAGTATTAAATGAAAATGTTTTCATGTTTTCTGTCTTCTGGTCCTCATGGGCCAAGGCAGTTTAAAGCAAGAGGAGACTGACCACAGCTATTCAGCTATTTCATCCTTGCATTCCTTTAATATTCTTGGATGAAGTACCATCTGGTCCTGGTGATGTTGCAGTTCTTGGAATGCACAATAAAGGATTAACATTTGGTTTTGCTTGGTGTAGAAATAGAAAAGCAGCTTAAAGTGTAATTGATGAAGAATGAATAAGGAACTGTAGACTTGAAACTACCATTTTGACAGGAGACTCTTACCATATAACAGCTGCTAGCTTTTCCATCTTCTCTGCTCAGCTTCCTCAGACTAGCACGCATCCATCTTCAAAAGAAGCCTGACCTACTCATGTGCCTCTTCTTGTGTGTGCATGGTTGGGTTCTTAACAGATTTCTCAGTCATTTGGTCATTTGCATTCCTGGCCATGTTGGATTGCCTTGAAAGGTAATCTGTAAACAAAATTGGGAGCTTGCAATGGAAAGACAGCTCTTGGCAGAAGGACTTGTAGTGAAGAAATGTCTGTGCAGAAGTAGAGGAGTACATGTCAGTGGGATAGCAGTTTTAATGTAGGGAAGGATTTGGAGCAGTGGTAATTAAAGTGGGCAGGAGACACTTCCCCTGATGATCTAAGTGCTTTGGCTCAGTCCATTTCTAAGCTGACTGGTCTGGGTTATGCCACTGAGACCCAATTTATTTTTACCATTATCTGTTGAGCATCTTTTGTTCATACCTGTGCAGCCTTCTGTAGATGTAGCAGAGGTATTTAAAAAGAGACTTACCCAGGATGAGGTGTAAAAAGGCTCTTTCCTGAAAGAAAACAACTTTCTGGTTTGAGTTAGTGTGCTGTGTTCTTTGGTGCTCTCTCTGACTAGTGTATCTTGTTTCTACAATGTTCTCCTTTATTTTACTGCTTTGGGAAAATGGCTCTAAAGCAGCCTCATTGCAGCTCATTTGGTAGAAATTCAACTTGACAGCATAATGTTTCATCAAATTGTCCTGTTCTTAGGAAAAGCAGTCCCTCCCTCCATCTGCTGCTGGCTTATGCTCACCTAGGAGGGAGCAGGGCACTTCAGTCCAGTCCTGCAGTTGATTGAGCCTCAGCTGCTGATCCTTGTGCTGACTTAGTCTGTCCCCTGAAGACACTCAGATGAGAAAGGAGCCATGAGCTCCCCTTCCCTCCAAGAAAAACTGCCCTACAGGAGAGGAGCTTGGAGGGATGGATGGTGCTGCTTTTGTGGGGTGCCTCAATGTCATTTAACTGACTGACACAGAAAGTGGGCCTTTTGTGAGTTCTGAAAACTGACTAAATCAGAAAATAAGTCTGGTTGGTATAAATGGACACTATTTTCATGTCTTCTGCTGTAAAGCTGTGCATGTTTTTGGTAGTGGTGGGAGAAGGCTGGCCCTTGGGTCTAATGAATTTGTAGCTGGACAGGTAGATGTCTGGAACATCATCTGGTGTTGGTGTTAGACATACAAAATTGAAGAGTTGGCCAGTATTTGTGGTAAATTTCATACTATATATTCTGTAGAGGAGGTTGCCATGTCACAGGACTAATTCCCTGTTCTGCTAATCTCTGGTGACAAAACTTTAGGGATTACAGCACTCATGTTTACTTGTAGATATATGACTGAGACTTTCAGGAAAAGAACTAAGTGCTGCAGAGGATGGCATTTTACATAATGATAATATCTGGATGGGTGCATTTTTGGTTCTATCTGGATGAAATCTAGCACAAAGGCTCTTTAGCTATGATCATCACGGAAAAGAAGAAGTTTGCTTGTCCTTTTTGGGAAGGCTTGACATTAGATAACTGCTTTCAACATAAATGTGGCTACAGGACCGTTTTTGTTCATGTGCATTCTTATCAGAGGGTACCTGGAAGTTAAAGGAGATGAAGAAAAGTTATTTTTGTTGTTGGTTTCTATTAACATCTACAACAATATTTCAATTTTTGCTCTCTGTTCTGGCTTTTAGTCATATTTCTCTGTTGTTTATTATGAGAAACAGGAAAACAAGAGAAGAAAACATAAGAAAAACAAAACCAAATTGATTGGCCTTACCAAGAGCAAGAAATGGAGATTTGGATTTGAGTACAGTACCTGAAATGTCTTTCTTCTCTGTCTTTAATTGATTAGATTTCAAGTTGATTATATGCCTTCCAGCATAGTGACCAAGCTGCATTTTAATGCTCACAGTTAGTTTCTTTTCCTCTAGGAGTTTAAAAGAGACACAATATTCTCTGCTAGTTCTGAGCAGTGATATGCATTACTGAATGGTTGTTTTACTCTGCTTTGCAAGTGGCTAAGTATCCTGCTTGGGATTGCCAAAGTTTATCCACAGTGTTTTTAGTGAATGTCTCTGTACTAATAGTAGCCTGGTATTCAGTTTTGGTAGCATAAGATGGTCTCCACTGCTGGCTGCTGGACAGACAGCTAGGTCTGTCCTTTATATTAAAAAAAAGATTCTTTTTAATAGACATTAATTTTAAGATTGTTTTCTGGTTGATTTTCTTTGATGGGTGTTTCTTTCTGTTGTAAACTCTTGGTCCTGGTGTTGTGTGAGACATATGGCTGTTTGTGAACTTAAGAATTCTGCTGCTGAGGTGGAGGGAGGAGTGAGGGGGATGCAAAAATAGTATGGGTGACTTTTTTTTATAAAGAAACTGATGATCTTTTAATTAATCTTGTCAGGGTGCCTGCTGTCTGCTTTGCAGAGTAGTTACATAATTGAGTAGAAATTGGGATGCTAATTATTTTCCATCAATTAATAGCTGGGATGAATCCATGACCTGAGATTCACATACTGTTCTTAATATCTACTTAGAAATGTGATCATATGCCACTCTTAATACAGTGTGATTCCCCCTTTATTTGAAAGTGTTGTGCTGGCGTTCTTAAAAATGAATAATCTTCATCCTGATAGTTCTAAGTTTCACCTTCCTTTTCACTCCTCCTTACTTTTTTACTGCAGTGTTTCAGTGTTTTACTGTTGTGTTTTCTGTGTGTCAGCTCTGAGGATCCGGGGAAGCTGAGGCTCTGTGGCCCAGCTTCTCAGTGAGACTGAAGGGTTCCTCATGAATTGTTGGAGATCAGTGAGAACTTTATCAAGCCATCAGTACTGTCTGTGTGCTGTTAAATCAGGTCCTTCTACTGGAAAGAGTGTGTGGTGATGCAGGGTAGCAGCGAGGACAGTCTCCAGTGTGATGTGGAAGATGTTGGGAGAAAATTATCAGAAACAAATGGAGAGTGAAATCGTTAGCTCAGTTCTGGCCCTGGTGCTGAATGGAGTGTAAAAGAGTGTGTGAGTATCACACTTAGCAGTAATGGAATTTGATTTTTGACATTGATATTTGAAGTCCATGTTACTGATATGGGCAAGTAGATGACATGCCCTTAATTGTAAGTTGAGAAATCTGGTAGATATGTGTTTCTCCATCAGAGGCTTTGCCTAACTCCTCTGGGGAATATCTATTTGTTAACTCATGTTGATGAAAAATTTGGTTGGGTGGCTATAAAGCGAATGATGTTTGAAGTGCTCATGTCAGTTGTTCTCCATCTCCTCCATCCTGTGTAGTCACTCCTTCCTGCTTACCAACAGAGGAGGGAAATCTTAAACCCAAGACCAGGGAATGGTGCTTTATGGCCAAACTGGTCCAGGCCTCCTCCCAGGACCTTAGGTTGCATATGGGGATACTTCTTTCAGTGTCATGCTTAGTGACTACAGGAAACGAGAGCAGAGAAACAGTCTTTTTGGCTGCAGTGTACCTCTATGAAAAGAATGTGTGTCCCATTTCTTGCTTTTTTATGTGTGTCTTTTGCTTTAGAAATTCCAATCTTGTCTATTCCAGAAGCCTTTGTATCTGACTATTAGGCCTGTGACATCAGAGATAATAAGGAAGAGCAATGTAAATAACTGAGAGGGGAAATTATTTGCATTTATGTTATTTAAAATGCTTTTTTTTGTTTGTGTCAAGGACCCATTTAATTCACCCATTTATTTCTCCAGGAGAAAAGCTCTTAGGTGGAAAGGGAGATGCTTAAGGGTTCAGAAGATTAGCATCCCACATTCATGAATCACCCAAAGAATCTTTTGGCATTAGAAGGGAAAATTAAACTTGGAAGTGCTGATTTGGAGGGAGGGGAAGAAGGAAAAGCAAATAAACACTTATTAGGTGGTGTTCATATATAACAGAAGCTGTGGAGAACCCCAAACCCCCTGCTTTCCCTTTGCACATCACCTTATTATTGACAGTATCTCTTCAACTGATCCATTCCTTCAGATTTTTGCAAGTGTGCTCTTTTTGTCTTTCCTGTTTCTCAGAGGAAAAGGGGAGCCAGTGACAGAGCTGAGTTGGTCTTCCTGCCGGCAGCTTCTGTACCAGTCGATGGCCACCATCCTGGCGCACACGGGCTTTGAGTGCGCCAACGAGAGCGTCCTGGAGACCCTGACGGACATCGCGCACGAGTACTGCCTCAAGTTCACCAAGCTGCTGCGCTTTGCCGTGGATCGGGAGGCGCGCCTCGGCCACACGCCTTTCCCTGACGTCATGGAGCAGGTCTTCCACGAGGTGGGCATCGGCAGCGTGCTCTCCCTGCAGAAGTTCTGGCAGCACCGCATCAAGGATTATCACAGCTACATGCTTCAGGTGAGGAGAGCATGAGGGACCTGGCCGTACAAGAAATGTACCCCCAGTACAGTTGCTTATTCCGGAGTCTTACTGAGGGGAAATCTGACTGGAAAACCTGCTGGGTGTGGAGAGGAGTCATCAAGGGAAAGAGAACAGGAACTTTATGATTGGAAGACAGAGCCCCTTATTTGTCTTCCTAGTGAGACTACTAAGGATGCTCTACTGATGGCATGCCTGAATTTAAGAAGAGTCCCCCAGCTCTTGAATTACCCAGTCAAAATTATCAAGTAGAGTTAAAATCAGAACTGACCGAGGAACTGAATTTTCTCCTTTAGCAGGATATTTGGCTGGTTAACATTTTGGAAAACAAGTAAGCAGAGATCAATTTCTAGGCTGTAGAGTGGTTTGTGTTCGCTTAAGCAAGGAGTGACTTCCTTAAGCTTTAGGAGTGTAGGGCAGTATTTTGTGATGTGAGTTGTCTCACAGGGGCTACCTTCTTATATAAAAATAACATTCCAAAGAGTTGTCTTTGTTGGAAACATTCCTGCTCAAAATACCGGTTCTGTTCATTTTTGTTCAAATGGTTTTGTTGTCCTTTTGGAATCTGGGTTTTCTGCATTGTTCTGCTGCTGCAGTTCACTCTCACCCTGCAGCTGATCATTGTCTTAACAGTCATTGTTCTTTATGCAGGACTGAGGTCCACAGTAGCCCCTTTATTTGGAAGTATATCTAGAAGGGGGAAATAGGCTTTGCTATTCTTTTTCTTCCTTGCTTCTGCTGTTAAAAAGTCTTGCAATTTTCCTGAGCACAGGTCACTGACTGTTAGGTTTTAGTTGTATAAACAAGTATTTGTTAGAAGCAGATGAAATCTGAAATGTTTAAATGTAATTGTTTGTTGTTGTTAATTTTCTGGAAGTGCAGGGTAGTTCTAAATCTGATTCCTGTATTTGTTTCACTGGAGAAAACTTCTGTGTTTTTTGCTGTGAATCTGGCAGAATATACTCAGGCTTTGCCCAGTGGGGACTACAGGGCTGTTGAAGATCTATAGCACTTGGTTTTTCATGCTGGGGTGAATTTGTTACTGTAGAATGGGAACAGTCTTACAGGTAAAACCAAAGAGTAAGACTGAGACATTTTGCTTTTGTTCCATGCTCTGTTTAAATTTCTGAGCCTCATCATCTCTGTTTACAAAATAACGGTGCTCATATTTATCAGTCAGATGTTAGTGGATTAAACCTCTTATTAAAGTCCCTTGTTACAGAACAGAAGGTGCACTTAAATGGAAAAAAACATCTCTTGTGTAGCTGGTAAGTTGTTTACTTGTTCATTCAGGTCAGATGTTAATAATGTTCAGGGAACAGAGTGCACTGCAATGTAATTGCTATCAGAGCCTCTGAAGTCACTCTCACCTTTCTGGCCTCTTTTTCACCTGCTGATCTTTGACAGGTTAGCAAGCAGCTCTCTGAAGAATATGAGAAGATTGTCAACCCTGAAAAGGCAGCAGAAGACACAAAACCTGTGAAAATTAAGGAGGAACCTGTTAGTGATATAACTTTCCCCATAAGTGAAGAGCTGGAAGGAGATCTGGCTTCTGGTGACCAGTCTTTGCCTGTTGGAGTTCTTGGAGGTCAAAGTGAGCGCTTCTCTGCCAACTTGGAAGTAGAAGCTTCCCCACAGACTTCAGGTAGGGGTCTCTTGCTTCTCCTGGAAGCAGGAAGAAGAAACTTTCTTTTCTTCTCCTGGAAACAGATCACAGTTCCTTGTGATCTTGTTTCCCCTGGTTAGGTTTGGATTTGTGTCCAGAGATTCATATTCCTGCAAACTTGAAAGCCATGTTCATTACATAGTTTAGGCACTGAATGAATTCTGGAAATATGAATGGTACTTGGGGATGTCCTCCATATTCAGAAATTACCCTGGTAATGACAGTCACTGTTTTGTGAAAGCTTATTAGTGACTTATGTGAAATGGGCTCCTGGGAATCCCTCCAACTGTCTGTACCCTAAAGCCTACTGTACTTGGCTGAGGCCATGGAAAGTGAAATGGTGAATGAATTAATGGGGTTGTGGAGACCACTCTTTTCCTCAAAATGCCATCCCTTGGTGACATTGAAGAACATTGGTGGCAAGCATGGGAGAATCTGCTATGGCCGTGCCTGCTTTATATCAGCATAGAAGTTTCATTATCTTCGCTCTTTGGTGAAGCTGAGCATCCTGGAATGAAAAAGAGGCAGTTTCAATTTTGCATGGAACCATCTGAACTCTGGAAGTCCCTGCAATAACTATTTCACTTAAAAATCTGGTTAAAAAACAATGAAGCTTATCCTCCTATTAACCCTAAGCTAAGTAGCATGTATAGTGAGGTTAGAGTATGCCTCTAAGTCCACTAGTGTTTTTGCATTGTTGAGTTTTAAAAAACATAAATCCATCTAATGTTTTTCTGAAAGCTCATACTGTTTTCTATGTCACCTCTGAAATGTAAACTGTTTGCAATATTGTGGGAGAAGGAGCAGCAGATTCCTCTGGCCCATCCAGGGTTGCAAGTGATTCATCTGGAAGGCTTTGTATTAGCATCTACCACTTGAGACCAAGAGGTTAGCACGCTAGCTGTATATTAAATGCCTCTTGCTTCTCTGATACAGAATTGATGTTTTCTAATTAAGAGTACAAGTGCTCTGTTCCTTCCTGAAAACCCCTCTTCACTTCACAAGAGCCTTTGGAGATCTCATCTGTGAGAAGTTCCAGTCTAGACCTGGGCAGGTTGGAGAGTTGTAATATCCTAAGGAGCAAGAAAAAGCTGCTGCAATTAGACCATTGCCATCTCAAAATGCAGGTGTGAAGCCTGCAGGGAGGGCAGAGAGGCTTCAGTGTCTGAGGGCAAAACTCTCATTACAGCTTTCAATGTTCTTCCTGTGTTTCTGTGGATGTCTGACACTGCCGTTGTGAGCTGGCTGCTTACTTTCATTGCAGTTGGGAAAATGGAGGCAAAATTGTTCCTTGTTCCTCCGCCTCTCAGGATAACGTGAAGATTAGCTTATTTCTGAAGTACTTTGAAGTTAAAGTGCTTTGAAGATGAAACATCCTTTGTTGATGCTTAAGTACTTTTAGTCATTAGTGACACTCTTAGTGACAGGTGACAGAGCTGAAAGGAATAAGGCTGAGCGATGAAGAGCAACTGATGAAGGAAAGACACAGTTTAGTTTAGTGAGCACCTTTGATTATTATGTAGACTGGAGCTGTAACTCTGGAACAGCATTTTAATGATGTGTCCATTGTTGTTGAGAGACATGCATTTCCTTATGATTGACATAGGAAGGCTTCCATTAAGGTAACTGAGCTAATGTAGGCTGTGTTATCAAAAAGGTCTCATGAACCTTGGTTTTGGCTAAACTGATCTGGAAAAGATTCCTGACTTCTTCATAAAGGAGAATTCTTGGCACAGACACATGTTGGAGCATTTGTTCTCTTTGTAATTTCTACTAATAATGGCCTATTGTTACTAGTATACTGATAATAGGGAATGGTCATAGGTTTGGCTCAGTACAAGAGCTTTGGTTGTGCTTTCAAACTGTAGCAGTGCTCTTTGAGACTTGAAGTTTGGAAAACGTATTAAAATGGTTTCCTATTTTGTTTGTTGTTTTTGTAGTGGGTCTTTTTGTTGTTTTTGTTTTTTGATTGGTTGGGTTTTTTTGTTTTTTTTTTGTTTTGGTGTTTTTTAAAATTTTCTACTTGAGCTTAACCCCACACGAGAGAGAGAAGATTTCACAGTTTATTCAGTTCTGGTCTGTTTATGCCCATCTCAGCAAGGAGACCAATTAGTGTGTTTTTAATAGGATTTTTGTCTCACTTTAAACTTAAACAGATATAATGCAATCTGTAATTATTTCTCTTGGGGAGAAAACATTTGCTGTTATCAAGGAATATGATTTGGTAATCTTGTACAGAAAATCCTCAATCAGTGCTCAGATTGCACACTAGTCCAGAAATGTTTTATAAAAAAGTGAGTCTGGGAGGAGCTATTTCCCAGCAGGGCATCTGTGAGGTTGAGCCAAAATGATTTCTGTCTGTTCTGCTCAAGGATGGGATGAGACTTGTGGGTGCTGAGTACAAGGAGGCAGGCAGGTGGCTGACTGCAGCTTTGATGTCCCTGCATTTCAGTGCTGAAAGTGGAATTTGGGATTGTTCATCTACCTAGTCCTCTGCCCACTCACTTCACCTCCCCTGCAGAAGCCCAGGATGTCTGACAGTTGCAAAGTCCTCATAATGACTTCTGGACTGCCTCAGAGTCCTGCTTATGCAGGGTCTAGTCCATGTGCTGTTGGTGTACTCACTGCTGGGACACTCCTTCTGGAGAGTGATGTGGAATTGTTCCTCATGGAGAAAATCACGTGCAGGCTAACAGTGAAAGGATACCAGCATATTTTTGCAGTGGTAATTGCTGGACTATTAAATAAGTCAACAGATATTTTTTTATTGATCACAGTGCTTGGGTGTGTTTTGTTTGTTTTCCCCCAGCACAGTTAAACTGTGGCTTTGCTTTTGCTCCATCTCTACCTTTGCTGCTGTCCCTTGCATCTGCGTGCTGTTTGTGATTTATCTTTTTACTCAGTTACTACTGTTTGCTTTTTCCTTCTCTAGGGGCTGAGGTGAATGCTTCCCCACTGTGGAACCTGGCACAGGTGAAAATGGAGCCACAGGAAAACGAGGAGGCGAATGTACATGGCCACGGGGTTCTAGGCAGTGATGTCTTTGAGGAACCAATGTCAGGCATGAGTGAAGCTGGGATGCCACAAAGCCCCAATGGCTCTGAGAGCAGCTATGGTTCTCATTCTGCTGACAGCCTGATGGGATCCTCACCTGTCTTCAACCAGCGCTGCAAGAAAAAGATGAAGAAGATGTGAAAAGAAACAGTCTTTTTATTTAGTGCTGATGGTGTGCAACAGACACTTGAAAGGAACTAGTAGAGTACTGTGATGATTCCAACACAGGGCTGGCCCTGGTGTGTGAGGGACCTGCATGAAATGATTATGAGAGGTTTGATGTGTAGCTCCCCTCTTTGCTGGCTTCTGTACTCCATCCTGATTGATGAGACTGAAGATCACCCTTTGCATTTGATGGTGGCATGGCTTGCTTTGTCAGATTCATGAGGAATGTGCCGGTGAAAAGTAGTTGTGAGGAGATTTTCCAAGTTACAGAACCATTGAATGCTTTGGTTTAAAGGGACCTTGTGGCATTTCTAATCCAGCCTCCTGTTCAGGTCTCAGCCAGTTAGAGCAGGTTGCTAAGGACTTTGTCCATTTGAGTAGCTACAAGGATGGTGATGCCAATTCTCTCTGGACAACATTTTCCCATCACAGTAAGAAAAACAATATATCTGCATCTAGTTGGAATTTCCCATGTTCCAGCTTGTGTTCACTGCCTCTTGTTCTGTTATTGTTCATCTCTGAGAAGAGTCTGACTGCCTTCTCTAACCCAGTTATTAAGGGATTATATACAATGAGATCTCTTTTTAGCCTTTTTTCTTCTTAAATATGGAGAAACCATGTTGCCTGAGCTCTCCTTACTTGTCCTGTGCTCCAGCCCCCAAACCAGCTCTGTGACCTTCCACTGAAATTGCTGCAGTGCCCTTGTAAAGGGGGAGCACAAAAATGAATGACATCCTCCAAACTCTATCTCACAGTCGCTGAGTAAAGAGGAACAACAATTTCCCTCAGAGGGCTGGCTGCCTGCTTGCTGGCTGTTGTGGGCAGCAGGAGAGTCCTAAGTCAGGGTTTTAGTTGGAGAGCTGTCACTGAGGACGATGATGGTGGCATAGGAAAGAGGCTGTAGTGTGGTCTCACAGTGCCATTAGCCAGCTCCCTCAGTGCCTTCACGTTCAGCCTGTTGGTTTCAATGGGCCTAAGTTCTCACTAACTCAGTCTTCCCCTGCTGTAGGCAATGCTTTATTCCTGTATGCTGTTTGAAGGCTCGAGGACCTGACAGGCCTTAAAGCAGAACTTACAGTGAAAACAGGTGAAAAAGATGTTGTGTACATGAGCCTGAAAGTACAAAAGCATCCTTTGTTACCATGTTGTTTGCATTGTTGAACAGTAAACCATATTTTATTTAACCTTCCTTTTGCTTCCAGTGTACTTAAAGAAGGCCTTCTTCTTACTTCTTACCAGTTTGAACTCCAGCTGAGCTTTGGCTTTCCTAATTTTCTCTGTATACTTGGGCTGTGTTTCTGTATCTCTGCTGGCCAGCCCATCATCACTTCTACTTCTGTGTACCTTTCTGTTGGTGTTTGAGATCAGTCAGGAGTTCCTCAGTCAATTTCTGCTGTAATTTCTGTTTGTCAGAAAGGACTGATTTTTTACTTAGAGAAGGCTGTCTTTGAAGATAAAGGAGCACACTTGGGTTCCTTGGGGTGGCCAGGACAGAATTTCCCTTGTGAAGTTCTGCTGAGACATTCCTTAAATTAAACAAAATATGTTAACCTGAAGGTACAGGACTCTGTCTTGTACACATTTCTCAGGATTTTAAATGCCACAGTTCTATGTCTTCTGCAGCCAATACATTCACATTCTCCACCAATTCTTCCAGCAGAGCTTACTCCCTAGTTGATTACTTGATCATCTGTTCAGGGAAGTTGATGTGGTTTTCTGGAGAGAATGAAACAGCTTTTACTAATGGTGTGAGCCTGTACTGGCAATGCAAACTTTTCCTTTGCTGTCATTGGATTGAGTGCAGCAACTTCAGGCTGGCTGAGCTTTCATATTCAAGGTTGTTATCTTGACAGCTTAGTCTGAAACAGAATCTATTTTGCTGCTTGCTTTTATAGCTCAGCTGACTGATGGAATTTTTTTTGTTCTTCACAATCCTCAGTTGATCAACTCAGTCTTTAACTTGATTCAGTGTGGCTCTCTCTCAAAAGAGCTAGAATGAACATGAATCAAGAATGAACAGCCACTTAAACTGGCTTTATACCTGTAACCCCTTGGGATGGTTGAGGGAAATTTAGCAAACCTACCATTTATCTTTACAATTGCAGGTTTATCTTTTGAAAGAATGAGCTTCAGGCATAGTATTTTTGTTTCTGTATAACATGCCTGGCCTTAATTCTTTTTTCCTAACTGTATTTCTCTTCCACTTTATAGAAGTGGAATCCAAACAGAAAATGTCTCAATGTCTAATAAGAATGCGTGACCATAGGCTTTTATGGACAATGGAGTTAAAATTGTCCATCAGAGTTTTAAAGGTCTCTCCTGGGGGGTAAATTCTCACTATTTTAAGCCTAGTCAGTAGTAGAAGAGCATACCAGGAAATCTTTATTTTGATTCCCCCTGAGTCACCATTAGCCAAGCTGCAATGTCCCTGTTTTCTCAGCTGTAAAAGAGAATAGTAATATTTTCCTTTTAGAAGTGTGTTTGAGATTTAGTTACTCTGCAAGAAAAAGGTGCAGTAATCATTCAGAGAGTTTTGTGAGAGCTGCAAGCTTTTATTCCACTTCAGTTGGACTGTTGCTGGCTGGAGAATGCTTAGATGGTCACTGAAATGTCCTGTATGACCCAGATTTTAAGCAAAACTGCTGATCACAAAGACCAGCACAACTTTGCTGTTCAGCTGTCCAGGTACAAGGAAGGCATTTGGGATGGTACCTTCTCACTCAGCTTTATGTGTCTACATCTAAACTTGTTCCTTTGGACCACACTTGCAGATGAATAGAAATAATCATTTCTTAGGTCACTGTCCTTTTGGCCTTGAGGTAGAAATATAAAGCAGGTTGAATGAATGGCATTTTTAGAAAGGTCTATTTTTACTTTGTGTGCCCATGAAGTGAGTTCAACTTGACTACCTCAGCTGAAGACATCCACACTGTCAGTGTATGAGTTAAGTGATGTGACTTAAGCCTTTCCTGGATGGGAATCAGAGACTTCCTCCTGCTGGGCCAGTGCTTTTTCTTTTCTGCACATTTAGAGCTTGCAGTTCAAATGGTAGTACAGGGCTAAGAGCAGGCTGCCCATCTCAGCTAAACCAGCAGATCCAGCATTCCCCACAGCACACAGAATGTGCCGGGATGGGGCCCTGAGGCTCAGCCTGATTTGCCACCTGTGTCTTTGACACTGTGAGAGCACCTGTCGTGGGGCCTTTCTCTGTAGGTGCTTTGCAAACTGGTTCTTGTAGTAGTGTTCTTGCAGCCAGGTACTTATGCAAAGTCCATTGCACTATTTTTGGGAGCCAAATGACAGAGTGACTGCTGCCAGCATCGCTTGCTCATTTGCAAGATTTCAAGTGGGCTAAAAATGAAAATATAGTGTTCTCTAGGGCTTTGGTTAAACCTCATAAGTGTTAATCTTAAGTGCTTTCTCTGTATTGGTCATGTGCAGATGTTCTGTCTTAACTTTTTTTTTTTTTGTGATGTTTTTTATTATTCACATTCCTTTTCCACACCCATTTCACCCTGTAACACGCACTCTACAACAAGCCAAGCCTGAGTACTTCAAGTGTATTTAAATGCAGTGCATATTCACTGTCTTTTGAGTCAGCTGTGTTGTTGCAGTGTAAGGGAGAAGTGCTATTGATTCTCTTTGGGATGCATGTTTATGCAGAGGTGAGAAACCCATCAGCATCGCTTATACACTTAAAAGTGCAGGCAGAGTAATAGCTGTACCTCCTGTTGCCCCACTGTGCTAAGGGTTGCAGCTGACTTTTGTGTGCATGACGTTTCCTTTTATGCATGTGGAAGCTTTACCTTCTGGGTGAGCCCTTCGCCTCTGAACATTTATGGTTCTTATATTTTCAGTGGCGTTGATCATGCATGAAATAGTGAAATTTAAAAACTAGCTCACAAAGTCAGACACAGACTATATGCTCTTTTGATGAATCAAAGAAGATTTTGCTAGGTGTTAATGCAGCCTTGGGCAACTAGTGAGGTGTGTTCATTGACCATGTTATCCCCAAATTTCAAACCACAGTGAGATGATGCAGTTGGTTGGAATGAAGCTCTGCTCTCGCAGCTGCTGTTCCTTGCTGATGGCTGGTGAAGCACTCTGCTGACCCACCTGCTTCAACACTCTGCAGTTTTTACAGTTCTTTCATCTTTCTCCTTTGCTTTCCAAAAGTGGGTGGATGAAAAATGGGAACGGTGAGTATTGACCATGTCCATATCCAGTAGCATAGATGTCTTACAGTGATTTATTTTGCCATGATTGAAATTGGTAGGAGCTTTGATATCAATTTGGAGAGCAAGATCTGTAAATTACTTGGCTTTTGAAGTGTTTTGCATAGGAATCATACAGGATTGTAGTTGAGAGAGTGCTGTGTATCATATTCCTTTTCCCCTCTAGCAATACCTTTTTATTCCTTTTGAAGAGTTTTGCCTGCTATCCAGTAAAGTTCGCTGTATAAATGGCAGTGTAACAACTTATGTGTACAGATTTATGTCAGACTACACTACCTAGTGATTTAATTCCAAGGCCATCCATGATAATTTGAATATGCATAATGCTGTGCAGAAAAAGAGATGTTTGCTGCATAGAAATGTACAATTTAAAAAGAAAACAGGAAAACAAGATTAGGTAGGGTAGGTGAGGCCAATCTGATTATGTGCTCAGTTCTGAGACTAATGCACATGTTATGTGTGAAGGATGTTTTACTTAAAATGTTTTTGTACACGCATGTGAAAGAAATATGTAACTTTGCTTTGTGTTTATATGGAACAAAATTACTTAGAAATATTTCAGGGTTGGGTTTTTTTTTTTCCTTGCTCTCCTGGAGAGAGTTGCTTTGTAATTTCTAAGAAAATAAATAAAACTATTCAGAAATAAAAATTCGAAAGGTGTTGTGTGTGTTTTTTGGTTTTGGAAATGGTGCTGTGAACACAAAATCCATTCTTGGGGTTCTGTTTACCTTTATGTGGGATCTGGAGGAGACATTTTGCAGGCCTGAGTAAGGTACTGGGATGATGTATCAAGCTAGGAAGACAAGAAATGTTATTCAAGGGTGTGGCCAGGGAAAATGGAAGTCTTATTTTGCACAGGTGCCAGTGCTAGTGAGCCCCTGAAGTGATATTAGAACCACAGTGCTACTATTGGTATTCATCCAGCATAAGCAAGTGCTGTTTCTGGGGCAGCTACTTATATACACTTCTACTAGTTATATTAACAGTACCTAGGAGCCCTGCTGCAAGCCATGTGCTTTGCTCTTTTATGTGCTGGTCTACTTATTTTACATTCTGCTTTTTTTTTTTTCTTTAGACTGCAGTGAATGAAGCGCAGTGTGCTTTCCCCTCTGTTCTGGCATGGCAGGGCTGAGGAGGGAGGTTTGAAGCTTGCTAGCCCTGCTAAGCAATTGCGAATAGCACACCCTGAATTAGGATATTGGCCGGAGAGGGAATAGTGCTCGCTTCCCATCATGCCTGTGCTTCAGCGCAGTCCCGCACAGCTGAATTGGTGTCCCGGTCCCTGTCCGGGGCTGCCAGGACCTGGAGGCAGAGGACAGAAATCCCCCCGTCCCATTGCTCCCCACCAGGTCAAAGCCTGAGCCCTGGGATCGCTCTGCTCCTGCAGCCTGGGGTGCCTGTGCGGCAGGCTGGGGATCAGCCGGCAGCCCGGGTGGCGGCCCCGGGAGCCTGGGGATCCCGACGCCGAAGGAAGCCGTGCCCCGGCTGCTCCCCGGTGTGGGCTGCGGGCGCGGCGGTGGCCGCGGGGCGGTGCTGGCCGCTCGCCGCTGCGGGGCTGCAGCCAGGGACGGCCGCTTGCGCTGCAGCCGCGGCCTCTGCGCTCCCCCAAACTCCAAACCGTGCCGTTTTCGCCGCCTCTTTATTTTGGAGATTAGAATCGGCTCTTTGTTGCTATGGAAACGCTGCGTGAGAGAAGTCGACCTCATTATGAGTTGGGATGAAAAGTCCTTAGGGGTGGGCTCGGCACCCTTGCAGTGGGGAGAATGGGGCTGCGGGATCCGTGGCAGGGGCACTGCTGCTTTTGCAGGGATCCTCAGTGGTTTGCAGAGCTTGTCCGTGTTTCCCTTCAGGCTCATCAGACCAGAAACAGCCCCTGCTCCTGGACCATTTCCCTTGGGAATTGGCTCAAGAGTCGTGGCAGCATCACTTGTGCACCTGGACTGCAGGTGCCCTTGCTTCAGGAGGCTGTCACTGCAGTGAGCTGGATGAAAGGCTTGGGTGTTGTGAAGGGTCTTTGCCTCTGGTGCCTGCCAGGGCCCTGGCATACCCTCTGTGTCCTTTTCTCTCAAATCTGGGCTGCCACCTCTGAGCCCAAACTGTTCCTGGAGGTGTGCCTCATTGTCAGCATTGTGCAAATCCAAACATCCTGCTGCCTCTGCTCATCCTTGCCACCCTGGTTTGTCTTGTCCCTCCCCTGACCTTTAATGCTCATTTTCATCTTGGACTCCTGACAGCATTTCTGTGCCCTCGCTGCCCAGCTTCTTGTGGCAATTATTGCTGCCCATCTTGAGTTGCAAACACACTTAGGAAGCAACCTTATTTCCTCGAGTGAAAAAAACCCCAAACTATTAAGATTATTCATCTGAGTTTTTGGCAAAATTTTCTTTCCCTTGGTGGAGTAAAGGAAGTTGGAACTTGCTGTAAATGTAACAGTTGTAAAAGCTGATAGCTCTTCTCAGTTATTCCGTCTTGTTGCTGTTGGACAAACTGCCTGGCATGGAGGGTGTGCTGGACTCCAGCTCTGGTGTAAACTCCTCCATCCCTTCAGGCTGAAGTGGGGGGACAGGCAGAACTGGTACAGCAGGAGGAGATGAGGCAGGGGGCTCTGCAGCAGCCAGGGCTGAGCATGGCATGGGCTGAGCATGGCATGGGTGGGGTCTGTGTTACTCTGCCGTGCCAAAGCTGGCATTTGTTAAAAGGTAATCCCATGAAAGATTTTGTGAACTACAGTTTCTTAGCCTTTCTGGGCATCAATTTCAGAGTATTTGGAGAAAGGCTGAAAAAATGATAGTATTTGCCAATACTAACACAAAAACCAAGAAAAACAGTCCCCTTTTTTATCTTGTTGGTGGGTTTGGGGACCTCTTCTCTTCTCTTCTCTTCTCTTCTCTTCTCTTCTCTTCTCTTCTCTTCTCTTCTCTTCTCTTCTCTTCTCTTCTCTTCTCTTCTCTTCTCTTCTCTTCTCTTCTCTTCTCTTCTCTTCTCCTTTCTCTCATCTTTCTTCTTCTCTCTTCTCTTTTCTCTCGTCTCTCTTCTCTCATCTCTCTTTCTTCCCTCCTCTCTCCTCTCCCCCTTTTCACTTTCCAGTCGTGGAGCAGCCACAATGTTGGTTTTGGTGTTCCTGATTTTGCTGGAGAAGCTTCAGTGTGCTTGGTGAATGTGATGTTGGTGCTGCTGCAGCAGCTCCTTTGAAGACAGCGATGCTGAATGTTTAGCCAAACCCTTCTTTTTCATCTGCAATGCCCAGTAGTAGTGAATAGACCAACATTAATGTAACCAGACCAGTTTGACACTCTCCATCTTTCCCTTTTGACAGTCTCTTGACTCTTGTAATTCCATAATTTTGCTATTATTTGAGTTGATACAAACTCATGTATTTTACAGCAGTCCTGGATTTCTCTACTGAAGAAAGGAAACAAGGAAGCCAATTGCTGGTAACTCTGAATGCCTAAAGAAAATTACATGAACCAATTCTAATCTAAAAAGCTGTAGTATATAAAAACTGTCTGAGTCTTCCTTTTATAGTCTAAAGAAACAAAACCACACCTCCACTTCCCTGCTTCTTTGATGGTCACATTGAAAGCAAATTAGTTGCATTTATATTGTGATATCTGAATTAAATTTGTCTGATATGGCTGAGATGTCACAGCCCTATTAACTACAGGTGCTCTATAATACAGTGTCTTTTTAAACAGGCAGGTAGGATAAAATAAAATACAATTCTTTGTCTACTGAATGGATTTTTTTCTGTGGGAAACAGTGAGCAAGGCAGCTACATCTCAGTATAACCAAATCTTTCACAATGACTTCAAAGGAAGCAGAGAAATTAAATAGCTAAAGAGACACTGTCCTTCATGTATTCATCTCCTCTAGCCCAAAGCTCAGAGACCTTCCTACACTCATTTCTAGTCTTTAAAAAAATTAGCATTTCACAAAAAAACAGCAGAGCTCTACAGCTCTCAGCAGTGATTTCTGTTGTTGTGTTTTGTCATTCTGTTTGCATGCTCAGTTTTGATAAATTATGTTCGTGGGCTGGGTGCAAAATGTATTTCTGTAATGAATGAATGAATGTACGTCTCACTATGGAGCATCTAATAAGATACTTTCTAAGATCCCTATCTTGTGAGGTGTTTAATTATACAGAATCGTCCTAGAAAATACTAACTGATGTCTGGGTGCTGAAGCAAGTGTGAATGAAAGACATCTGATCTTGAAATTGTGGGCTAGAAAGGAGATAGTGGGCCAGCTTGTGGGCTGGCCACGGACCCTTATGCAGAGACAGTGCTTTTGCTGTTTTATAAATTCTTCATGAGTGTGACATCTTCCACAGTAGTAAGCAGTTTCAGAAGCTACAGACACAGACTTCAGTGCTGTTTGTGGGAGTTTCTAGGTGGTTTTAACGAGGCACAGAGGTAATTTTGCAGAGTCATGCTGCAAGTAGATGTACCTGTGAGCGCCAGTGTGGGACTGTGAAAGAAGTGCTTTCTTTTTGGAGTGGCAGATAGAAGAGAAAGTGACAGTCTGTGCAGAAAATCTGTGTGCAGCCTCCTCATGGGGAGAAAACATGAGCTCTTGGAGCATCTACTGAAAATTCATAGAGGGTGAAGGATTTAAAAGTGAAAGGAAAGGCAGAAAAGAGAGAAAGATGAAACAAATTGTTCTAGAAACTGCAGAAGTTAAAAATTGCAAGTCTTGCTTCCTCCCTCTCCCTCTGCCTGGAATCCCTTTACATCCATGAGATGTCAGTGATTCAGACTGACATAGGGAAAGCTGAAGAGATAGAGAGGGCAGTATATGTGGGCAAGTATTTAGTATTTACTGAATTAGTTGGTATTTGTATATGCATTTATGAAGGCAGAGATATACAGAGTAGTTATATATGTTGCCATCATATAATTTACAGTTCCCAAGGATTATGAGTAGTTCCTGTGCCACTTCTGTCATCATCTTGTGGGATGTGTGACCTGAGGAGTGGTGGGTGCTTGAGATAACCACGAAGTGCTCCTAGTCTTTCATCTAGCAATTCAGATAAGCATGTCTGTGATTTTAAGTGTATGAAGAATAAGGTGTGGATGTGCTTTGAATTATGCCTATACCTCAATGCTTTGCTGAATAAGGGCAGCACAGCAGAGTACTGAGCAAAATTAAAAAAAAAAAAAAACAAAAAAACAAAAAACAAAAAAAAACAAACTAAAACTACTTATTGGGCCATATTGAGGTCAGGATCTGCAGTTCATTTCTCTGGACACCTGATGCCTCTCACTAACTGGCATGACTGGGCTGCTCCAGGAATGATATTTGATTCCACTGATCTGACAACACCCATCATTTTCTTACACACAAATGTCCATATCACTAAATCACCTCTGCCATTGTTAGTGCTAATTGGCTCCCTGACTGTAAGCTCAGAGGAGCTTGATAAGCCTGAATGGAAGCTAAAGGCCTGTCTCCCCACACAATGGCACTGGGACAACCTGTGAATATATAACAACCTCTGCTTTCACATCATGCTCCCTGGTCTCACTACAGAGAGGCTTTCAAAAGCCAGGGCTATCACCCTCACCATTTTCTGTCAGGACTGAGTTTGCCCACACAGAAGTTGAAGCATGCTAGCCACTGGTAAATGTTTGCTTTCCATCATATTTTCCTGCTAGTGGGTGTCTGTGTGTGCAGTCGAGTGTGCTGGGCAGGCTCCAGCTCCTGGTAAACAAGAGAGACAAAACGGGGACGTGAGCAGAGTGGGAATGCAGATGGGTGTTGGCATGGGGTCAGATGCTTTTACAAAATACCACCCTTCATTTAAGCTGTGTCATGCTTTCTGATGTGTCATATCTTATGATGGATTAGACAAAGCTAGCAATTTTTTGGCAGGCTGAATAAAGCTTCTGCAAGAGTAGATCTTTTTAGTAAAATTTCCCTTTCAGAACCCTTCTGAGAAATCCTGAATTGTCCTGGAAATTCTGCTCTACATGTAGAAGTTCAGTGCAATCCTGAACAGAGCCTAAGTTTTGAACAGTAATTCTTTGAGGACTGGTAAAAATGCATTTTTTGTCTTGCAAAGAAATTTTTTTATCCTTTTCCAAAAGGAGTGATGAGCTTCTCCTATTAATGGAAGAAGAGAAAGGGAGAAAGGGAGTGGCAGAACTGACATCTGTAGTTCCTGCATCTGAATTGGGTTCTGTCATTTATTTTATATAACCAGAAAATCTTCTTTTGAGAAAGGAGGAATGGAGCAGGCTGTGGAGAATGGAAGAATCATGATTTTGTTTCAAGGAAAGTGAAGGAGGAAAACCAAAATTCTGCCAACAGAAAAACAGTGTTCTTTGTCCTCTGTCACTTTCATTGCCATCCCAGCTAGTACAGTGGAATCCCAAAGGGAAACAGAAGTAACCAGAAGGTACAGAAGTATTTTCATATGTTTTCAAAGCATGTTGCCAGTCAAAGCTATTTACATTCTCTCTTTATCTTGTCAGTCGTAGGCCTTGAGGGTTTTCTTGTCTTTTTGCTCTCAATGTGTGTGGGTGAATTGTGGCATCCTCTCTGCTCCCCTCCATCTTCTTTAAGGTCTCTGCTTCTGATTTCCCAGTGAGATGCACATAGATTTTCTATTTGGCAAAATGTGGCATCACTATTCCACACTCCACTCTAAGCCTTATGTGTCAGTCTCCTTCCAGCTTTGCAGGTTTTGTTTGCATAAATGAGGGGATTGCAACAAAAAGAATCTGGATTGGCAGCTCTGAAGACTTTAATCCTCTTTTCATCCACAGAGCAAAAATAATGCAACAGCAGTGTGACTGGGATGACTGCTATGCTGGCTAACACCAGGGACCAAACTGGGGAACTTCCAGAACTTAAAAGCACAACCCCTTTTTATAACCTGAGCTGAGGCAAGAGGTCTGTAAGACACCTGTAAACTCTAGGGACTGGGAAGGCAGAGGGAGAGCTGGGCCACAGCTGGCTGCTCAGTTACATGAATTTGCTCTGGAAATGAACTCTTTCCAAGTGTCTCAGCTTTACAGCATTGCAAATCCTGTGCAAGTCACTACCTAAGTGATAACAGTATCTTACTGGCCATACCAGAAACTGGATTCAGTCCTAAGCCTGAGGAAGACTAATCCTTAAGTCAAGTTAATCTTAGATTCTCTGCAGATGTTACTGGTAAATTTACTGGGCTTGTTCTACATTAAGGATTCTGTCATGGGTTACAAGGTTAATGGTGCTCCTGGCTGTTCCTGACGTCAAGATCTTGGATGAACTGGGGTAGTCATTCTCCTGTGCCTCATCTGGAATTCTGTGTGCAGAAACAGAGCTGTCCTGCCACAGGTCTGCCTCAGAGCTCATTGGAAATGCAGAGGTGGAAGAGGTGGCCCTGTAGTCCATTGTCTCCTTCAGGATCACTGGTACAGAAATGATTAATGAATGACATTTGTCCCCATCTCTCCTTGAAGATTTGAATGATGGGAAACTTCATAGAGTCTTGGTACATGACCAAGCTGTTTCCCTTACTTTTAAAATGTATTTTCTAATGAGCAACCTGCATGCTATTTACTTCAGGTTAAGGTTCCATAGGGTGTGTTGTTGATTTCCTGTAAAACTCCTATCTAATCCATGCCTTTAAATCCTGTTTTTGTGCTGGAGGTTGTTCAATTGTGTAAAATCCCATGCATACCCCTTGTCTAATGCTTTCCTTCCCCAGACCATTTCTACAGCCTGTTAAGGTCATGCTGAGTCCTGACCTTGTCCTCCATTGCACGTGCAGTCCCGTGCAGCTTAGTGCTAGCAAATTTAGTAAGCATAATCTCCCTTCCATCAAGCAATCTGTAGTGAAAAAATGGATAGAAGCAAGCCAAGGACAAGACATACAGAACAGTTTTGGAGAAACAACAGTGGCAAATAACTGATATGATTCTCAAAGGTACTACTTTTTGGTTTTGCACTAAGTTCCGAGATCTGGGAAATTCCTATTTCAATTAAAGGTATTTTAAAATAATTTTTAATAATGTTTTCACTAGCTGCTGTACCAGTTGGATCTCAATCTCAAGGTTACATTTCACCATTCTGAAATTATTTCACAGAACAGAGTGGCTCTACTAATAGCCTTGATTAGCCCATGGGTTACTTCCAGACAGGTGGCTTGTCTCACTGAGAGGGCTGCCCTGCACTGACTCCAGGGCTGGCTGTGCCAGCCAGGCATCACACTGCCTTCACCAGCTAGAACATGGGCAACTGCTCTCACAGTCAGTGTCAGTGGCAGAAACCACAGGAACTTCCCAGTAAGGTGGGAAATGTGCTGCTGTGTGAACTTTGGCAGAGTTTAGCCCCAAGATATCGAGTCTGATCTGGGGAGGAGGCTCCACTCTGAGGAGTTCTGGCACATCAGTTTCACAGACCCAGCTCTGATACCTGCTCATTTAGAGAATAAATAAAGCAGGATTTAAGAATTAGTACACTTACAAGGGTTTTTTTTGTTGGTTTTTTTTGTTTGTTTTTTTTTGGGTTTTTTTTTTTTTTGTTTTTGTTTTTTGTCTGGATGGTGATGTCAGGCTTTAAGAAAGATATCTGATATAATTACTTGCCATTTATTCACTCTGTAAGCAATTGTCTTGAGAGTCCTGAGCCACAGTGGTAAAATAGGAGCAAAGTTCCATCCACTCCTCAATAAATTTCTCAAGAGACTCCGAGACCTTCAGTAGCCTGACTGATCTCACAGTCTCCTGAGCAGGTCAGGGCCATCCCATAAGATCAACAACTTGAGGAATCACAGAGCTTGCCCCAAGCCAGTGGCCAAAGGTTCTGTCAGTCCTAAAAGTGACATTGGCCGCTGGGCCCTTCTTTAGGTGGTGAGAGGAAGAAGATGCCGATGACGCACGTCTCAGCCCAGATACGTGTGAGCTGTTGTGCTTATCATTACCATTGCTCATTTGCTGCAAAGCAGGTGTTAGCTCAGAAAAAACCCATAAAAGCTGCATTCTGGATTGTTTGTTCCTCGTTAAAATGATCTGGGCCCCTGTGGGCATGTGTTGTCTTAATATTCTGGTGCTGAGAAGTGCTGCATTTTCATAATGAAAGCTGTTGCAGGAAAGCAATTCCGACCTCAGATAAAGGGAGAAGATTACACTTGCCACTCGAGTTATGGTATTAGAACAACTGATTTTATTTGCTTTCATTTTCCCTGTCAGCTGCTGCTGAACCTCTATGCAATGTTCTTCAGAGATGTTAATTGTATTTTGTGTGTCTGGATCCCCCTAAGAAGTGACAAACATTTTCAGTCACAAATTGGATGTCTCTTTTCATTTAAACATCAACTAGGAAAACTAATTTAAGAATGGTGAAGCTGTTGTTCCAGCAAGGGCCCTAATATGCAATAGGAGCTGACAGATAGATTTAGGGACATAAAGCAACAGATTCTGTGTTGGGAATGTAAATCTATAAGATAGTCACTTAATTTTTCCCTCAGCTGGGTCATGACTGAAGAAAAAGAGCCACATATATGCAGCAGGACAAAATAATAAAGTAACTTCATTCAGTTTTCAGGGGTATAGTCGTATAATTTAGGTCCAGCACTGAAGTGGACAGAACAATCTTTGGACAAAGTTCCTGGAGACACCTATGGATGCCTTTGCCTTAAAAAAGACAGGACTGTTTTTTTTAAGTCTTGAGTGAAAAGGAGAAGATAACAGATAAATAACATGCAAAGAGATGAGGAGAAAATTGAGTACATGGATCTGTGCAAAGTGGGATGAGAGAATAAATTGTGGCTCCTCCAAACAGCTGAGCTGCTGAATGGAAAGGGGAGATGACCAGAACCTACACTTCTGACAGGGGTGCCTAGGCAAATTCCCCTAACATGACCAAAATCTTGTGAGGCTTGCACCTGAGTACAGTACAGTCTGAGTTCCCTAGATCTGGGAACTCAAGCCCAAACTTGACTCTGTTAGCAACACAAACAGGTATTTTAAGAAGAGCTGCCCTCCCCATCCTGGAAGACTTCACAGTGCTGAGCAAAGATGAAATGAAGGTGCTCAGCAGGTGTTAATGGTTCTCTCAGATGCCCTGGAGAAAAAAGACCCCTGGCAGAGCATACATCCCTCTCTCAGGCACCTCTCCCTTCCTACCCTCTGATTCTGCATGGCTAGATGACATGTGGTAAAAGAGCATGTGAACATCAGGAAGGCAATGGAATATTTTCCTTTTGTTTTCAAGTCAGTGTCCAACACATCTTTCAGAGCTGGCATTCTCTTCCCATGTGTTCAGGGTCCGTTGCTCATGGTTCTCAGTTTCAAGCTAGTCTGGGTGTGCTCCAAGCAGAGGGAGCTTTGCAGCATTTAGGCAGCAGATACTTTCTGACAGGTATTGTGTTCTCCTGTGAAATGTGCAACAATCCTTGACCAGAGTCAGTCACTGTGCTCTTCAGTAAATGCTTGAAGGTGACTCCAAATGCATGTCTAAGTCACATTTCTCTTGTCTTGGTGCTCAAGAGAAAAGAAGCCATGTGTAGTTGCTGGAGCAAGACTGTCAGCTGCTGTGCACCCTATTGAACCATGGCCTCAGCTTACACATTGTGGGACGGGCTTTCTTATCTCTAGGTTGGGCAAAGCAAATTTCCAGCCTCACAGTCCTTTATCTTTCCCTGTGGCTCCAATAACTTGTCCAACAGGAAGTTCAAAGGACCTTAAAGCAACCTTGGTCCTCCTTTTTGGTTGGTGCCAAGTACAACATAAAGCCTTGTGGAAAACAGTTGCCTGTTAACATGGAAATTATTGTGATCAGCAAGGAGGCTGAGGGGACAGTGACTGCCACACTGAAAAGTCTTTCTGGAGCAGCTGCATGTTCAGCCCATGACATGAAGGAGTCACTAAGAGCTCCCTTATTTATTTTCTAATTTTCTATTTCAGGCAATAGGGAGAACTGCAAGAAAGCTAATTCTGAGGGGAGATGGCTCTGCCTGCCTGCATCCCTCAGGGTGGAACTCATAAGGTACAAGAAGCACACAGCATCTCCCAGAACGTCCTGTGGACTGTAAGTCAGGTTCTGGAAATTTTACCTGTGCTAAGTAGCATCTTCCTCCACAAGTGGTCCTCCTGCAATCAGTGCTGTAGGTTCCTACCTGAGTGAGGAAGTCAGACAACAGCTGGTCCTCAAGAGCTGTGAGTTAAAAGTGTAGCAAGCAAGCTGATTTCCATAAAAATGGAAATGAGTCAGAGAGGGGAGAACTATATTTGAGTGCAAATGCAAGCAATTAGCTCAAAGCCATTACTGTAATGGCCAGAAAGACTTTTTTTTTTTTTTAATTATCATTACTGAAATGCATTAGCAATATCTTTTTTTAAAAATGTAAGTATACACAGTACAATCCCATCTATCTGCCAGAGCATGAAGCAACCCCATTTCAGTGGTACGTGCAGAGGAGTCTGTGGAAACTCTTAACTACAAACAGAACTTTACACAGGAATATGAATGAAGGCATTACCAGGGAGAGCTTGAGAAAGGCATCTGTGATTAGTGCCACCACAAATATTTGCTCAAATGGGAAGCTGGACTTTCAGAACAATTTCTAGGAACACCTGCCAGGCACTCCTTGCCTTCCTGGCCTTGAGCTGTGCTGATGCCCCTCTTCCCCAGAGCACTGCTTTTGTCTCCTTCCCCAGCAGAGCCTTTGGAGGATGCCTGGCTCAGGTACAGAGCTCACAGGCCCATCACAGGACATGGCAGCACAGGGACTTTCAGGCTCCTGGTGGTGTGAGGAATGTGTGTTGAATGCAATGGTACTCAAGGTACTCTTGGACAGCCTTGGATTTTTGTTTAAAGAGAGTTGTCTTGCAACTTCATCTATTCTCTGTAGTTACATTTGCAACTACATGGCTAAAATAGATGGTCAATGAATTAAGAATATTTTTCCGTGAAAATGTGATGAAACTTATAAGCTTTGGTTTCATTCAAGCTGGGAGTATGTGGAGGACTTCTCCCTGAGTGTGAGTGGAAGTGGGTTGGTTATTAGGTTGCTTTTCTCTTCGTCTTCTTTTTGCCTTTGAAACAAGGAAACAAAAAAAGAGAAAACTCCCAATTCCATACTATAACAGTTGTTTTGGCCAAATGCAGAGTTCAGCTGAAGGTTTTGGAACCCTGTTGCCCACCTGCAAGGTGAGCTGTGCAGCCCACATCACTTTCACATCTCCATTGTATTTTTTGAGAGGAGCTGTATCATCAGTCTGACGTAACAGAATGGAACTTGTATGAGAGCAACTTTAGACACACAGAGAAGGTTCTCAAGCATAATCCAGAGATGATCTGAGGGAGACACACCACACTGATGTAAAGAAGTTCAACTATTCATGCAACTCAATTCAGGAAGCACGATTGCAGCCACTCCCAGTGCTGACAGAGTCTAGGACAGTAGGAGAAAGGTTCTTCTGGTGAGCTGGGGAAAGTATCTATGCTTTCTAGGTTTTCAGCATCATTTATGAATTTAGGACTAAAACTGTGCTTCCTTGGAAAATGTTTGCATTTGTAGGGTTTTTCTTGGGCAGCCACAGTAGGGATGGTGTAGGGGTATTGAGTTGTGCTCTTGTGGCTCTGCAGTCCTGATGCAGTTCTGGAAGAACTGTCCCACTTCTCACATAATTTGGTAGAAAAATACCTGGAAAAGCACAGCATTACCACCATTACCATTGCAAGTTCCCTGGCAGTATCCTGTCCATGTGTACAAGTGTAGTTCTCTTCACACCAGTACTCTGCAAGTATCTGAGGTGTCACTGTGATGAGAAGGCAAGGTAGCATGACAGCTTGTCTGCAAATGCAGGGATTTTGCTTTGTTAGACACTTCAGGTGAAGACTTAGAAGCCAACCTCTGCCTTTGAGTACACCTGCATGTTTCTCAGTGGAGGCAGTAGAAAGAATAGGCAGAAGTGGTGGCAGTTTAATCCTCTGTGCAGGAGTTTCCCCTACAGGAAGGTGGTCAGTTCACCATGTTAGGTGCTCGTGGAAGTTCCCTTGTGTACACATGTGCATGTAATCTGTACCTTCCTTCAGGAGCCTCAGGGGGGCTGAACCTGGCCTGCAGATGATACAGAAGACATTGTCTGCTGGAGAAAGATGTATCATATTTTATACCTGGATTCAATGAGGTGACAAATGTAAGCCTGTTTTTTATTACCATGTGGCTGCTGTATTTCTCACAACTGTCTATCGAGGGGTTGCCTGACAGAGACAGAAAGTCCTGGGCTGTGAGTTTCAGTTATTTATATTCTAGGTTGCTCTCTGCCATCCTTTCAGAGAGATGACTGATGCCCTCAGCCCTCTGCACAAGGTTCTTTCCTTCCCCTGAAACAGCTCAGGGTGTGGGTGCTTTCAGCTGGGCCCTCCCCATGTCTAACAGACCCTTGAATCAGTGGTGCTTCGATTCACGTGCCAAATCTGGGGTGTGCAAGCAGCCCCACCAGCTTGTGGCTCAGTTCACAGATGTGGCTAATTCCTCCACACTTGCATTATGGACCAACAGAAGACCTTCAGGCAGCTGTGGTGCATGACCCTGTGCAAAGCCAGTCCAACAATAAATGTTGCTCTAGCACTGCTGTAAGTGCAGAGGACATCCTGTGGCCTGGAATGAGCCTCACAGCTCCTATCCCTAGCTGGGCTCAAAGTCATGGCACTGTGATGCTTTTGTGATAGAAACCTGGGGACGTGGTCTGGAATGATCTGACAGCACAAAAAAGAGTGGCACTCCTTGCCTGCAGGAGCCTTGCTGGGACATTCTCACTCTATATGGGCTCATCGCTGAACTCAGGGACTTTTTTCTAGGATGGGTCCCAGAGAGCCAGTGGCAGAGGCACTGTCTGCATGACTGGATGTCCTGAGTTATCCTCTTTCCAATTTACCTTTGTGAGCAGCATGTCTCACTCCTGTCACGTTTTCTGTGTGGGAGTGGGGAGGTAGCAGTCTGGGGCTGTCACCTTGCTGTGCTTCTCCAGCAGACAGATTCTGAAGGGGCACAAAGCCTCTCCTGAGCCCCTGGCTGAAGGTGGCTTTTAAATGGGATAAGGAGTCAGGACCAGATGAAGGAGCTACATCTGCTCATTCCATGCACCAGGGCCCTTTAGAGACAAGATAATGATACTCACTCTGAGAGGACAACCGTGTGTGGTGGGTCTGGAAGGATTTCAGTGTGACCACTGCTGGGGAAAGGAACACTGGGGTGAAACAAGTAGAGAAGGATTTATTTAACTGCAGCCAAAGATGGCCATCAGTTACTGACACAGTCCATTAGTGGAACTGTTTGTTATACCAACTTAATCGTGTTTTTAGAAAGAAAAGGGGAAAAATAATCAATATGCCTAGTTCATTTTAAAACAATAAATAACCACAAGTCTCTCCCCTGTCTTGTATATGGTATTGCTCTCAGCTGGGAGAGTGAAAGGTGGCTGTTTGGCCAGCAGAATCAGGCACTGTGGATTTCTCTAAACTATTTTCCTGCCTCCAGGTGCTGAAAAGAGGTCTCACTTCTCAAAGGTGATGCATGTAGCAGCTGCAATACCACCACTGTCTAACCTGAGCTTTCCCACCTGTCATTTACTCCTTGCTGCAAGCTGCTTTTCCTGCTCCAGCCATTGTAGCACAGCACATCCCAGCACTTGCTGTCCCAGTCTGTAGCCATGGACATTATTTCTTTTATTCCAGCATGACCAGCAGGTCATGACCAGAGAGAGATAGATACAAGGTAGAAATTCATTACTGTGAGGGTAGTGAGACACTGGAATGGGCTGCCCAGAGAAGTTGTGGGAGCCCCATCCCAGGCAGTGCTCAGGATCAGGATGGGTGGGGCTTTGGGCAACCTGGCTGCTGTGGTTTAGGAATGGCACTCCTTAATTTAATGCCCTGTCCCCCACACTGTAACAGTCCCCCAAATCACACACAGCTCGCTCATTCTCCTTCCCCTGAGGAAGTCATGAAAGATTCTGGGTTGAGGTAAGAACAATTTACTGGAAACACCAAGGAGATAAGAGAACAAACAGTAATGGCAACAATACCAATGGCAACAGTGTATGAAAGAGAGGGTGACGGACATGCAAAAATATTCACCAAGCCATGGACAGTGAAAACCAATGTTGGACAGACCCTCTGTGTGCCCATTCTTTGTCCCTACTGCAAGCCATATCCATCTTCTTCAGGAAGCAGGAATCCCTTCCCTCTGCCCTCCAACAGTGACGTGAGCTGGTGTAGAATGACAACCTGGACATGCCCTCACATCTCCAGGTTCCATCCCCTCATAGCTAATGCAAGAAAATTAACTCTGTCCTGGCCAAAAACCAGGACATAGATTTAGTGGAATGTGTCCCTGTCCATGGCAGTGGGGTTAGATTAGATTATCTTTATCTCCTAGGAATCCCACTAATCCTCATCTCAATAACATTCCCAGCTCTCCTACTACCATCCCTAGACAATCGATGAATTAGTAACCGACTCTCAACCCTCCAGCTGTAGTTTATCAACCTAGTTACAAAACAACTAATAATGCCCCTAGACAAAAAAGGACACAAATGAGCCCTAATTTTAACATCCCTCGTCATCTTCCTCCTACTCATTAACCTTCTAGGACTGCTACCCTACACATTCACCCCAACCACCCAACTATCTATAAACTTTGAACCCAAATCATTTTATTCATTGTATCTGAAAAGAGAGTCTAAATCAGAAACTGCAGCGCTTCGTGCAAGGATTGTGAAGGCCTTAAGTAAAACCTTGCCTCATATTGGAATATTATCCCAATATTACCAGGTGGAACGTGCCTGGGCTGTCTGACCCTTGCTGCTGGGCCAAAGGCAGCAGCTGTGGTGTTTCACCTCAGAGACACCTTTGGCTGGCTGGAAGTTGCAGTTAGGCACTCGGAACAAGTCCAGGCATGGTAGAAACTCAGTTTACCTCTGATGGAAAGGCTCCAGGCTAGGTGAAGAGGAAAAGGAGACGGATTCTGCAGAGGGTTTAGTCCAGAGTTTTATCCCAAAGTTGCATTTGTCTGAATCTTGGTAACAGCTCCACAGAATCCCGACCGCGTGGTCTCTGTGTCTTTTTAGCCCGGGGGCAGGGGGAGGGAAGGGACAGGTGAGGCACCAACCAGGTGGGAGGGGGGCAGTCTCAGGGGACAATGACACTTGGACGAGCCAATGACCCCAGGGCTGAGGGGCATCTTTTGAACTTTTGCCAATCACACGACGCCCTTGCTGGAATGATAAGATTGACTGACAGCACTTAGCAAGGAGGCAAGGGGGAGGGGAAGGGAGAAGGTATTGCCACACCTGGGAAACTACTGGGATAGCTGAAACACGAAATGGCATCACACTGCAACAGTCTCAAAGCTTGGATCATTTTTTGCTTTGTAGTACACAGGGCGAACACATGCCCTGAGAAACCCTGGTGAAGTGGAGAGGGTGGGCAGGAACCGTGTCAAGCCCAGACCCCCTGATCAGAGACTGCTGTACATGAACCAACAACATAGTCCAGAGGAGATCAGAGCTCATTTCTCCTGTATACCCTCATGTAGCACAACCCATGGTACAGGAAATACAATAATGAGTATAAAACATGGGGTATTTCTTTTTGTGGTGCTTGAAGAGTGCAATTTTACCACCATTTGCTTTCACACATTTTTTTCATGAGTCTTCTGTAGTTCTTGAAAATTCATGGGATTGGCTGGGAAATCAAATGATTAATAGAGGACAAACTGCAGGCATTTTTAAAAAAGATCTGTTAGATTTCTAAGTCTCTTTCATCTCATTGCAAACAGAAGGAGAAGAAATGCCCACAAAAATAAAATGAAAGCTGAAGATCTCTTTAAGACACACTGTAAATATTGCAGAAATTATGATGAGCTTATAGCAGTCTCTGAGAAAAATCTGTCTCCTGAAAATACAGCCTCTCAAAGATCAGGACCATAATTTAGTCATGTGTGTGGAGAAATATGCTCTAAGTGCTTAACAAATTATAAAAAATAATAATAACAATTAATAATACATGAAACCTGAAAAAAAAAAGATGAATCACTGCATTAGAGAACACAATAAAAATCTTTGTTTCTTGTCAGGGATCCTGTGCTGACAACTGTATCTGCTACAACAGCATATGCTGGAAAAATGCTCTGAGATAGGGTTTGGTTACTCAAATTTACAAACTGGCTGATTGGAATCTGGCCTGCAGCATGACAGTCTCATAAATCGTGATAAAACCTTGCTCTGCACAGCTTGCTGAGATGTGGAGCAAGTATCATCTTTGCAGAGAATGGCTTGGCTGTATGGCGCTGCTGTGTCTGGTCCTGGGGTGGATGGAGCAATGCACACCAGAAGAATTTTGGGGAGACCGGTGTCACAAAGGGTGGGAGGGTGTCAGTCATGGAGAAGACCAACTCCTGGTCTATGGGTAATTGAACAGAGAAGTGTTTTCCCAGTGTTTTCTGTGTCACCTTGCCAGCAGACAGAGGTGCACGTCTGTGTCCTCTGTCCGGCTCTGGGTGCTTGTCTCCAGGGTGTACAACCAGGAGCCTCCTGCATGCTCAGGCCAGCAGCATTTGTCCTCACAGTGAGTTTATCATCCACATGGGAGTGCAGAGAATGTTGTGTGGATGATGGAGATCACTCCCCTGCCTGGAGCTTCAATTCTCAGAGCACTGATCCCAGGGACAGTAATGTGTTGCAGCTGCCGAGCAGAGAGGGAATGCCTCGCCTTTGCCAGCAAAGGAGAAATCCCAGCTAAGCAGCTAGAAAGTCTGCCCAGGGCATGCTTGAAGGCAGAAAAAGCCAAAGATGTTTGGAAACATTAGGTGTATGGTAGCATTTCTCTTTCTACTTTTAGAATCCTTTTAAAGACACATTTCTACTGGGTTGTTTACTCTGAACTGAACAGATCTGTACATTGGAGATCGATTTATAGTTATAGAAGGGTTCTTTTTCTTATCTTGAAAATAGAAAGGAGCCATAAAATAACAATAAATAACCCTTTTTACTATGTGGAATCCTCTTAGCATTGCCGAAGTGACAGAAATTTGCCTGGGTGTAAAATGAGCCTTAAACCTAAATTGCATATTGTTCTCTTAACCTCTGTCATCTTTTCTGAGAGTGTGAGATCTTGAGATGTGGCTCCATTCTTCTTCAGTGTTTGGAAACTGCTCAGCATGCATGGCAGGCTACTGTACACATGTAATAAATAAGTACAGCATGACAGTTTACAGCTTCAGCTTCACTCTGTTTTAAAGAGACAGTGGACACAATGGCCAGCGCGGGGCTCCTCATATTTTAAACAGACAGAACTTTAAAAAAGAAATTACCCATATAAAAGGTGATGCAGACGTTTTCTAACTTGACTAGTGAAACAGGGAGACTTCCTTACATCTGCTCTCATTTCCTGTTGAAACTCTTATTTTTCCTTTTAGAAAATATGCTATAATTATGGAATACTTTGCTCTTTTCTTCAATGCAGTCCTTATGCAGCCTTTCAACCACATAGAGAAAAAGGTCTTTAAGCATCTCTGTTGCTCTTACACCACAGATGGACAGAAAGCTCTTTTGCCTCAGTCTTTGATGTCATTTGCACATAACAAGGTGTTAAAGCCCCAATTTAATATTTTCTTTTTTAATAGAAGTGAAAACCTTTCCTATACCATTCTTTCCACTTCATCTTTCCCTTCTTTTTACCCAAGAAAATTTCTTTGCCATTTCTCTCCTTGGGCTGACCTTTCCATTAGTATCTACTCCAGCCTCTACTCTTGCTGTGTTTTTCTGCTCACTGCCTCAGGGCCTTTTATCACAAGATGGTGAAACCAGTAATAGAAGGAATATCAAATATCATCACTATTATGAATGTTCCCTGCAATTTTTCCAGATGATGAAATATAGCTATTGACAGAGCAAGAGCACCTGGGAGACCCTGTCTTTGGCCAAGGTCACTTCAGCCAATCTTTGCAGAGACTCAGGACAAAATGGCAAGTATTGCTTCTAGATGAAAAAAAAAACAATCTCAGTTTGTACAAGGTAGTACAACACAGAGAGGGGTGGCATGTTGAAGCTGATACAGTCAGTGTGGTTTCAGTATGGCAGGAAAGGAGAGACTCTCCTATGGAAGAGCAATGGAAGAGCATTTCTCCTTGTGAGATGAGACTTGGAACAGAACCTTTCTTTCCATCATGGGCTGGAAGGGAAAATCAGCTGCATATAAAAGTAGTCAGGACTCAAAATTCCACTGCAGCTGATGAGAACATCTGTCTGTACCCAGCATATTTGTGCTCACCTTGGTCCCAGTTACTCAGGGCTTTTTATGCAACCTCTTTATCAGCTCTTAACTGTACTTGAAGGATGAAAGAGAAAGTGGAAAAAATTCTAGGCTGTTTCCACAGCTATTCCTCCTTTCCCATAATCTGAATGACAGTTTGACACCCAAGTTTCTATTGTCAGCTGTTCCTCCAAGGGGATGAGGGAAGAAAAATTTCATGAGGTTTCCAATTACAAGTGTAATGATCTCCATGCAACAGAAAGCAATATCTGTCTGTAATGCAGGCAGGTTGAAACAGAAGATGCAGAAGAAGAATAATAGAAATAGGAGCGTGACGCGTACAGAGATGCCTCTGACATCTATCCCCCACTGATCCTCTGTCATTATTTGCTGAAAAACTCAATTTACTTGTTTGGGGATGAAAAAAGAGAAAACCTCCAAAACCCAGCATAGAACTGTGTGGCTGAAGAAGGGGAATGTTCTTCTGTCCTATCATTTCAAAGGCTTTTGGAAAGCTGATTCCTTTGACATGAAGCATCAGCTGGACATCCTTGTGGGTATCTGACAACATCTTATTCCTAATGTCAGGTAGCAATTGGAATTTTTGCTGGTTTTGTCAGCTCTTGAACCTGACTCCTGTCTCAGCTCTGTTATAACTGGTGAGGTTAGGCCCTTACTCTGCATCTTCTCTGGTGCTGCCATGGACAGACCTTGATTCATTTTGGGCTGTCAGGTTATTTACCATCTTTACCTGTTTCTCTAAATGAAAGCAACATTTGCCCATGGCTGTAGGGAATATGATCAGTGTGGTGAAATGTGTGCTGTGCAGAAGGATGGAGTTCCTTGTTTTGTCACCTGCAGCATTTTTTTGCTTTACTTCAAAAACAAACAAAATCATCAAACTTTCCTCTCTACTAATTTAGCCTTTATCTTGCTTGTTTTCCTGCTTCCTGGGGGGATTTTGTAACCAGATCTTACAGGCTGATTGACTTATCAGATGCAGTTGTAGGTGATAAATGGATGAGTTATAAGAGCAATTAGTGCAACCAGCAGAGATGCCAGGCACAGCGTGGTTTTACCAGAGTCAGCTATGGAGAGTGGTTCTCCCCTTAGAAACTGGGCTTTGCTGAGTTTAATGTTTCTTTTGAATCTGGGTGGGTCTTTTTCCTAAACTCCCTGATCCTGGTGTGGGGGGCTGTCCCTACCTGTGATGGGTGTCTGTGCTGTAGAGCTGTAGGTGTGCTCAGGGACAAGGGCAAGAGGAGCCTTTCAGATTTCAGCTGCCTCCACATGTACACAGATAGGTCCTGCCCCAAGGAAGGGAGGATAGAGTGACCATCAATTATCTTGATATCTTTTGGACATCTTGGGGTAGATAAAGGCTCTGGTACAAAGTAAATCGATTCCCTTTCCTCTGCCTGACTTGATCCTACTTGGTTTTTCTACCTGCCTGCATAAAAACTCTCACAGCACTGTCAAGTGGTATCATCCACATCCCAATATGTGTCCATCTTCAGTAGAATTCTTGCAAAGTGGCCTGTCCTGCAGTGGCTGGAAAATAAAAGGAAGGTTACTGCTTAGCTTTCTTCTCCTTGAAGTTTATGAATGCTTTGAAGATGTTTTCCAGCTTGTTTCCTGAAGTGTGGAGAATTCCAGGTATTTTTATCCTTTTTCATCATCTCATAGTGGCTTACTCTTTGCCTATGGGTTCTGTCTTTGCAGACAGCCTGGGTGATCTTTGCAAATCAAGCCAGTGTTCTACCACTTTAAGAAGTTGTTTTGTGGACTTTGATGTTTATTGCAGTGTGGGAAATGCTCTGAACCAGATTGGCAGAGGCAAAGATTAGCTGTGTTTCTGTCAGAAAGACTTGCTGGAATAATTACAGCTCTCTGCATATAGTGAGCAGCCCCTCTGACTGCACATGCAGATTTCAGGTATGTGGAGTGACAGCTGCTTTGGGCTCCAGCTAAAGGACTGGGATGCACTTTTCCCTGTGTTTTAGTTAAGTGGAAAAGAACAGCTCAGCAGATGGTGTGGCTTGAAGCTTGTCTTGCAGGAACAATAAAAGCCACAATCTGGGGCTGTCCCTGCTGGAGTGTTTCAGATGCTGACCTGCAATATGCATCAATCTACACCAGCATCCTACCAGTGACTGTTGGATTGTATTCAGGCAGGTTGTGGTTGCCAGGGGCCAGGAGTGGTGTACAGAGATGGACAAGTGGGTTTGGCAGCTGGGAAGGGGCAGCTCAGCCACAGGGTTCACAGGAGAGACTGATCTGTATTTTTTGCTTAGATGAGTTCAGGCACTCTCTGAACTGGTTAAAAATCTGTTTACTGCTACCAAGGCAAGTACAGCCTAAATGATCTGATCTCTAAAGATGGCACTTTGGCTCCAGCACATAGCCTTGGTTAAAATGCATAGACTTCTGGGCTGCTAGGCTGCTGCTGGGAACAAATTTGTTTCAGACTTTGTCCTGTACTGCTGTGAGCTCAACACAGCCACGATGTGCAGTGCTGGAAAACCAGGGAGGATTAATGTAAAGTGAAAGTGATTCAACCCTAGGGCCTGAGAAATTCTCTTCTAATGCCAGTTTTCCAGCTGAGCAGCACCTTGACTTTAGCAGAATTACCCCTGATTCATTCCAGTGAACGTAAGGGTTCTGGAAAAAGACCAAACCGGTGTGGATTTTGCATCTGACTTAGCTTGCTGTTCATGTTTTAATTTTCTGATATCAAGTGTGTCTTGAATGCCAATGCTATTTTCTCTCAAATCCCAGAATACAGATTTGTGGAAATTGGGTTTGGATTTGAGCCCCATCTCTGACAGGAGTCTAACTTCAGCATCAAAAAGAAATCATAAGCCTGAGCAGCTAGTGTTACTGAGGAAAACAAATGAAATCTGAAGAATCTGTTAGGTTTAGGATAGGAGCTGGAGACTGGAATGATGAGAGGTTTACACGCCCAGCTTGCTTTGTTAATAGCTCTGGAGAAGGGACATCAATTCTTTTAACTTGATTTGTGCCCTGGTAATGTTCCTTTAAGAAAAGCACCAGTGTAGCAAGTGACTGCAAGATTTCATTGCCACTGATAGGGTCTTTGCTGTGGGTGTTGTTATTCTGATCAGCTTTGACATCCTATAAAGCAGCACTTATTCTTCAAGTAAATCCAAGCAGCTTTTCAGAATTCATGAGGTTTAAGTCCAAATAATTACATTTATTGATCTCCAGTATGTGAAGAAAATTTCCAATTTATTACAGACCTCTTTGGTGTTAGACCTCAAATTAGAGGTCTAGAATGTCAGAATTTTCTTTTTTTTGTCTCTGTTTTTTAGATGCTTTTATTTGGCATTAAATTGTTTATCTGATAATAAATGTTGTCAAAAACCTGCCATTGCTGAGCAGGTAATGTAGGATGCATCTAACAAGCCCCAGGGCAGGCAGACCCTCCATAGGACCAAGGGGAAGAGGGAGGATTTTGAGTCAGCTTTCCACATCCCCTGCTCCCCATCCTGCCATGCCCTCATGGCAGGAGCCTGAGTTATCCTCTGGAGGATAAAAGGGAGCAGTGCTTCCTCTAGTTCAGTGGGTTAAAGCCCAGGTGCTTGGAAATCCCCAAATGCACCCTGTGCTCAGAAGCATCTTCTCTAGGAAAAGGAGGCTGGTGTTCCTGCTGGTTGTGCCAGAGCTAAAGGGGGATCACCAGTATGGCTTCACAGTGACTAGAAGATCTACATATCCTGCATATACATGTAGTTAATTTCCCATGGCCATCTTTGCTGGCCAAACTCTAGCTTTGTAGTCATCCACAAGAGAATGGCCCAACACCTCTGCCTGGGGCCCAGGATAGATGGTAGGGTCTGTCTGGATGTCTTGGTTTGGAAAGACAGGTACCTGCTAAGGAAGGCAGGAGCCTGAAATGGAGAATGTAAACCCTCCCCAGCCCTCTGAATTGCTATAAATTTTAAATTAAGGGGCTCTCAGGCAAAAAATATGGGAGCAGGAAATAACAGTTCTTTAATAGGGAAGAAAAATAAAAGGATAAAATAAACAATGCAGTACACTAGAACAACACTGACAGAGTCAGAACCCAACCTGACACCCTGTGGGGTGTGGATAGCAGTCCAATTGGAAATGTGGCTGCAGTCCTCCTGAAGTGTCAGGTGTGGTTCTGCTGGAGCAGGGGATCCTGTAGAAAAGGGTGTAGTCTTCCACTGATGATCCAGTGGAAGAAGAGGCAGCTGCTGTTCCTTTAGGGAATCCAGTGGAGAAGCTATGCTGGTGTCTCAAAAAACCTCCAGATTATATCTGGGTAGCAATGCTTGGCCCCTCCCTCTGGGCGGAGCATCTCACAATGGGATGCTTTAGTTCTTATCAGTTGTGCAGTGACATTCAATAGTCTGTTATCATCAGATGTCCCCTCCCAAGGGAGGAGTGATTGTGGTCACTCAGAGAGAGAGATAAGGCAAACTGCCCACTTGACAAAAGACATCTGCCATACAGATGGTAATAGAATACATCTTGCCTTGCAATCTGGAACACTGGAGAGCTCTGCTTCTGGACATACATGTTTCTCCTTCTGAAGGTAGGTCAACAGGCTGCTGACAGAGTCAAACACTTACTGGGGGCTGTGCTGTAAGCATGGAAATTTTCCAGGTGCCTAAAACAAGCATATACAGAGTTTGCTGGCTTAGAACTTCAGAGACCAAAGTTGCACTAGAAAGCTGTGGCAAAAATCACAGGGATTTCTTACTATACACTGATGTACTCTGCATCACATGTGGTCTTTCCATGGCAGAAGGCAAGGTTTTCACAAGTTGCTGCTTGCTGTTTCTTGCTGCTGGGCTCTGCACCCAGCCCTTGGGCAGGGGGGTCAGCAGGAGCATCCCAGTGCCACACAGCTCCCTGCCTCGTCCTGCTGCAGGGTACTGTGGGCTTTGCCAGGGCTGGGGAGGGACCTAGCAGGGCAGGAAGGGGAATTTTGTGCTGGGGGCTTTCTGTGAGACTGGAAGGTGCTGCCAACAGTTTAATAAATTATGCCTTTCTTCAAAAACACCTTTAAATTTAGATCTCAGTTTAATAAGGCAGTCCTCACATGTTCTTTCAGGGCACATGTATTATTTAAAAAACATTTATAAAGGATTAATGTACTCTGGAGCCCCACTGACACAAATCTCTATCATTTCCAGTGCCAAAAGCCAAAACAGTCCAGCTTATTCTAAGAAACCTTTTTCATCTGTGTGTTTATCTCTAAATCTGGAAGTGGGGAAAATGCTAAACTTACAATATTTGTTTATCTACAGGACTCTTGTTTATCCAGTAAAGAGACACAGCACAAGCAGTGATACTGTTGTCTCTCCTCTGCTCAGCCTAAACTTTCTGTTCTGCACATGGTTAGCATATTTGCACAGAGGATCTCAAAGCTTCTGATCAATTTGTGCTGACTTCTGCCACCTTTGACTGTGCAGGCTGGTTGCCTGTACCTCCAGTGTGCTGGGTACAGATTTGTAGATTAGAAATGTTCTGTTTTTGCAAAGGGCTTGCTGTATCTGCAGATGTCAACAGCTAGAGGGATCTTGCAGAAGGAGTGCTTGTTATTTTTACATGGCAGAGAGTTGTGCAACAAGGAGCAACAGAGCTGTCTCCCTCCATGACCCCACAGTGGGCAGTGGGCTCTCAGTAGCTGCCCCTCTGTCCTGACAGCTGCAGCTGCTGGGCAGTGTTGTCCTTCATTTAGCTGGAGCAGGCAGCATTTCCAGCTGTGGCTCATCTTTCTCAACCTCAAATCTGTGGAAGTGATTACTGAAGTCACAGATGCGGGACTTAAACTTTTGTGGGGAACAGCAATTCATACCAGGAGAGGAGCAGGAGGTTTGAATCAGGCTTTAGACATTGCTGTTCTTCTGGCACTCTTCTGGAGGATGGACTTGTGTCAAAACCACTTCCTCCATCCACATGCTCAGGGCCAGCACAACCTTTCTGGGCAGTGGGAGGATGATGGACACCAGCTCCCCTCTGTGTTGCCCTCTGGCAGCCCCTGTGCAGCCCCACTGCTCTGCTGCCGGCGTGCAGCAGGGGATGGGGTGCACAGGGCTCCCCCTCCTCTGGCTGCTCTTGCTGCCTCTCACCAGCAGAGCTGCTTTGTTAGCAGAGGAGGGACATGGCAGGACAGCCAAGAGATCAGAAGTTTCTTCACACAGCTGAGTAGAGAGGGGAGCTGCACCTGAGGTCTCCCCCCATGGAGAAAGGAGGTCAATCTCCCAGCCTTGCCCAGCCTGGCCAGGGATCACATCCCAGGGGATGCGTCTGTATCTGCACATGGGGAGGTGACAGCTCCTGAGCTGCTGGCTGGGCTCCATCTCAGCTGCTTGCCTGTGTCAGGGGAAGTTGTGGGGCCAGGAGGCTGCAGAGATTTCTCCTCACCCTCAGCATTGCAGAGAGCAGCCACTCATTAACAATCAAGGTTTAGCCAGCACCTAAGATCTTTGCAAATGATTGTTGTGCACCACTCCTCTCCTGCCCTTTCCTTTCTCTGGGCTCCTTCCCGTGGCCTTTGATTCAATAAATCAAAGCTTAGTGCCAAATCTTGTTACATTCCAGCTTCCTTGTTATTCCCTCTCTGCCCTTTGGGAGATGAAAGCTTGGAAATGTGTATAATAATGAGGGTTCTGAGATGTGAATAAAAGACATGAGAAATGTAAACGAGGACGATGATCAAAGATGATCCATTAGCTCTGACGAGGATCTATATTGTTGCTAATAGGGTGGCCAAACCAATAGAGGATGACAGACAAAAAAATCCCTGTGGTACTGCAGATAAAGTCTCACTTTTCATTGGGAGGAAGGTGAGAAAAGAGTGTAGTATTAAAGGATCTGTGGTGTTTGCACTTTTTCTTCAGTGGCAGGGAGATAATCTCATTCCTGAAGCAGCTGAAAGATTGGTGAAAAATATCAAGTTAGGCTTCTGTAGAAAATAAGAGGACTCTTCCCACTTCTTTCATATTTGTTTTATAATTGAGAAATAAAAAATAGCATTAATTATTTTTGTTTTATATTTATTAGGTAACTGCCATCTTTGAAAATTTACAAAATGATAAGTTTTAAGTCTAAATTTTTTTACTTTTTTTCTCTCCTGTTTCTCTGCTTTTTCATTTTCATTATCCTATTTTTTTTCCTCAATAGCGTGAAGGGAAAATAACAGAGGAGTGAATTAAGCCTGTATTAAGATCTAAAGCAGATATGATGAAAGACTGTATAGTTTAAAAAAACTTATATTTTAAACAACAAAACACCCAAAAGAGAAGCAAAGGTTAATTTATGTTTGAACCTGTTTCTAACAGCTTTTCTAAAAAAAAAAAAAATAAACCTTTATAGCTTTCCAGATCAGAAAATTCTGTGTTGTTCACCATCTCCTCTGGTGCACGCTTCCTTAGTTTTTGTCTTTTCTGCAGCTTTCTTCTACATTTTCACATGCTTCAATCTTCCCATCCGGTGCACAGCCTTGGATCCCAGACACCAGCCCAGCCCTCACAAATGGGCCAGCACAGAGAGGTTTCCTTGTGATTTTAGCAGAAAACCATGAGCAAGAGTTACCAAAATGCGACCAAATTCCCCTTGAGTTTGCAGTTCCCTGTGTCCTGAAATACTGTCTCCATCTTCCCAACTATTCCATGTCTGATGTCGCAGCATTAGCATTGTTTTTTATGAGTTAATATTTTGTTGAAGACTTTATTGAATTGTGGCTTGTTGATTTCAGACCATTTCTCCCATTTATTGACACTGCTTTGAATTCAGGCCCTGTTCTACAAATGTGCTCTCAAGCTGGAGTGATCAGCAGATTTTATAACACACGCTCTCTGCTGTTGTTTCAGTTACCAATGAAGAGCTGGAACAGGTCCAAGACTGGGTCAGATTCTTTTGGGATCCAGATGAGATTTCACACTGGCAGATAATCACTGACACTTTACTGTTTGGTGTTGTTACTGTTTTTGTTAGCTTGTTTGTTTTCTTTTTGTCTGTTTGCTTGCTTTTTTTGTGGGTTTTTTTTTTGGAGTGTGGTTTTTTTTGTGGGTTGTTTGTTTTTGTTTGGTTTTTTGTTTGGATTTTTTTCCCCATTTGTTTATTTTTGTTTCTCCTCCCTGGCTGCACTGACAGGCAATTCCATGCAGGCCAGAGACTCCCACCCCTTCACCTGTGAAATGCTGATGAGCACAACACCATAGCAGGTGGTCTGCAGGGGCTGCAGAGAAGAATTCTTCCTTGTGAATGTTTGCCTATTAAAATTTGATGGTAAGGCCAGACAGTGTTTGCAAGGGAGTTTGTATCTGGTTATACTCAAGGGTCCAAAGAGCTAAAAATGCTGCTAAGCTGGGTTGTATTTCCTTGGTTTGCCTATGGCCATGTGGGACAATATTGAGTGCTCTGCTATAACATATATCTCAACTACTTCCTCCTTACTCTCCTTACCTTGTCAAAGACGAAATTAGATTTTTCTGGAAGAAACAACGGACTTGTCGTCTTGAAATGAAGAACTGAAATTATTTTTACTTGATAAATTCATTATGTTGAGCTGTTTTTTTTTTGTCAGCTGGTTTTCCTTTGGGTTTTTATGTATTGATCAAGTAGCAATCTCTGCTAGGGTTTTTCCAGGGAGACTGACTAGTCAACATGTTCCCTTTCCCCCTTATTTTGAATAGATATTGTGTTTGCCCTTCCTGTGTCTCCAGAGATTTCTTCCAAGGCCTGAATCTCAGGGATGATTTCTGAACAGATCAGATATTCTTACAATTGGTTCCTTCAGTGCTTGAGGCTAGATTTCAGAATACACTGATAATTTGACCATATCTCAAGATTTTCTTTCTTTCTGGCCTGTATTTCTGTCCCCTTGTTCAAATTAATTTTTGAAGTATGTTATGGAGCCTGAAGCAGAGATGGATTAAGCTACTTCACCCTTCTTTATATCAGTCATAGTGTCCTCTTTTTCTGTTAAATAATAGCCTGTATGTGCTCTTTTTCTGCCTCTGCTGATAACCTAACACTTGTACTTGTGGCTTTATGCCCATTACTAATTGTAATTAAATTTGTGCTTTAGCATTTCTGATTTTATGCTGGTTCTTTTCTTTGTAGTCTAGTTTTCACTTTTTCACCATTTTCTTTTCTATTTTTGGGTCCCTAAAGGGCTCTTAATACAACAATAATGGTCTTTAATGCAGCTTTCTATATTTCTATCACAAGAGGATAGGTTGCCATCGTGTTTTAACATGGTTTGTCTCAGTAATGGCAAATTTCTTTTCTCTCCTCTATGCTTAACTTCTGTTTTTAGGAGACCCTATCTGCCATGTTGCTGAATCTGTTGGAGTCTGGGAGGGAGAGTGTGCATTTTCCTTGGGCTCCTGCTAATTCTGCCTCACTTTCAAAGAACATGAAGTGCTAGCATGTCAGAATGACTGCACCCAAATGACTTCCCAGCTGGGATTTTTAACTAGTAGCTACCTCCTGATTGCAATCAAGCTTAGAAAAGTGGCTTGCTCTGCCAGCATCTTCCTTCACTGTTTGAAACAAATCCCCCGAGCACTTGAGCAGCCTGGCATACTGTCTGTTCCTGCTCCACTCCTCCTCTAATGCTTCTAATACCAGATGAATATTGCTGCTTTCTGCCAGGCACAGTTCTGCCCCTTTGCTGCCTCTGGTAATTTATAAATGCAAAAAAGCCAAGCTTCAGCATCTCCTTGGTGAGATGGGTGCAGTAGCATCTTTTCTTGGTCTCAGCCTTAATTGAGTCTTTGCTTCATTTAATGAAGTTGTTTTGGTTTTTTTTTTTACTTTAGAGTCAGGTTGTGTGGAATCCTCTGTCTGCTGCATCTGTTTTCATTCTGCCTTTGAGGGGCTCCCACTCTTCCTTGCTGCTGCTTGCCCTCCCCGAGTCTGTGCAGGCCACTCATGGCTGCCCCCCGCCTGCCTCACCCCTCATTCCACACCCTCCACGCAGCAGCTGCTCCTCCTTTTCCTCACCAGGAGGTTCTGTCACCTTGCCAACCAGTAGGTTCTCTTACCAATCCAGAGAAAAGCAGGTGAGTGCTCAGGAGGGTGCTTTTCCTGCATCCTTCTCCATGGTCCTGGGACTAAAAGTGGGTCCTGGAGGTACCTAAAGGACAGCATGTGAGTCAAAGCTGTTAACTGTTTTTCACACACAGTAGTAAAAACCCCCAGAATTTTAGTGTCTGCCATGAAATTTATTGATTTCCAATAAACTGAAAATGCTTTGGTTACAAAGCAGCTGCTTTTTGTTTTTCATTCTTCCTTCTCCTGTCCTGGAAAATGTCCAGTAGTTGGTGGTGACTTTTTAAATAACACTCTTCAAGCATAGAGAAAGGATCATTTTTTGGAAAAAAAAAGCCTATTTTCCTATAAAATGACTTTTATATAAAAAATATAAAATGACTTTATATAAAGCATTTAGCTGATTATATAATTTAGTGATTTCCCTCTGCAAAATACAATTTACTCTTCTTCTTTTTCTTTATCTTCTTTTCACAGCTTCCTCAGAAGCTGTGATCCTGCAGATCCTGTGATGCTATCGGCTGCATTTACAAAATGTCTGGTATATATATTTTTGCCCTTTTCATTCGCAGTTTAATTTTTTCCCTGAGCATTTTAATATGAGCAATTATCTTTATCTGAGAGCAAGGAACTAAGAAAAGAAGAAATAAGAATCTTGGGGTTTGCATGCTCTGAGGCAGCAGCAGCTGGTGGTTTTGGTCACTGAGGCTTCTGGTTGGGTCTCCAGCATATTGGCTTAGGGTCTGTTCATGAAATGAGCAGGATGGGCACCTGGCCATCACCCTGAGCTGTAGGTGAAATATTGACAATAACTCTGGGGAACATGGACTCTCCCTGTCCCCTTTTCCAGGCTGTAAGTGCATGGAGAAGTCAGGGTAGCTGTGCTGGCAGGGCTCATACTGCCATCCTGTCTGGGGCCAGGGGACACAGATGGAACAAGAAAAGTGCTTACTTTTTTTTTTTTTTTTTTCAGGCTTAACTTCTTCATAGGTTAGTAAAGCCTCATTTTGGGCTCTGGCTCTAATTTTGTCAACAACAGCTGGCTGTTGTCTTTGCCAATGACTCTTTCTGCCTCTGAGAAGCACCAGCCCCTGAGAGACACTGGCCAGGGGGTAACCTCCCCTTTGAGCAGCCCACAGAGAGTCAGCTCTGAGCTTCCTCAGTCTGAAAATGAAACAGCAGGATGCTGGTAGCTGTTCTGCTGGCAGGTTTTGTTAATGATGAAGAATTCCCCATTACGGCAGCGTTGGGTGGCTTTGACAATTCCATTAGATATTACTAATAGTGTTATTAATACTTGGCAGCTTCTCTGGAGCGCCTGTGTGTGCAGAGATGTGTGAGTGTGCGTGGCTGCTCAGGGAGGCAGCCATGGAGACAGCAGATCTGTTGTCAGAATGCAGCAGCCACCGCTGTCACCTCTGCCTTCCTCCCATGGGGGGACTGTGCCAAGAGTGCCAGTGAGTCTGGCAGGGAAAGGCCTGGCTCTACCTTTCCTGGGAGCAGAAGCAGGAGCGAAGCTGACTGATGGGAAAGATGCTGATCTCTGGTGCTGTGGCACCCTCCTCTGCTGCCAGAGGGGTCCATCTGTGACTTGGGAGACTGATTCCTGCATCCTCTTGTCATTCATCCTCACTTCAGCTCTGCTCCTCTTTCTTCTCTCCTGGTCTTTACACTTTTAGACCACAGCCAAATAATTCAGTTTCTGGAGCAGATTTAAGTGCTTGAGTTCCTACCAAGCACAGTCTAAAGCAGTGGCACAGGGCTGACCAAATAATGGAGGGTGGAACTGCCTCGCTTTCTCAGCAGCATTTCTCAGCTCAAAGGATTAAAAAATGAAACAAGATTATTGTGGTGATGTCATATACAAAAGACATTGGTATGACATGCATGAAGCTAGTGCAGAATTGATCTCCATTCAGGATTCCTTGGAGGTCATGGGCATGCAGCCATTGAGGGGAAGGGAGACATGGGATTAGGGGGAATGCAGGCCAGAACAATTTGGAATGTGGAGATGTATCTAATCTCCTCCCAGGGGTCAGCTCAGCCACCCTGGAGTCAGCCTGTCCTGCTCACCTCCTGTAGAGTGGGGCAGTCCAAAGTAGGCCAGGCAGGTGCCAGCAGTGCTGAAACAAGGGACAGTGGCTGCTTTGCTTTTGTTTGTCTCAGGGAGGGAGAGAATGTGCAGCAGCCCTGCCTCTAAGAGGGCTGGAGCCTTTAAACACCTGTTAAGGCAAGTATCAGAAGTCTCTGTGTTTGTGTCCACCCCATCCCTCCAGTATCTGGACAGTCTGTGTTAAACCCAATGTATTTGGATTTAACCCAGCAAGAGGCAGAAAAGGTGGAATGTGTCTGTTGCACCCAGAGCACTTTATTTATACAGACCCCCTTATTTTCTTCTTTACCTGCCTAATTTTCAAGCTGTTTAAGGGCAAAAGCCTTCTATACAGAGCTTCATATGGACAGCACCAGGGCATTCTACTCCTGGCCAGCCCCTCAGGGGCTTCTATCCTGCAGTGTGAACCCTGATATCAATGCCTTGCATGGTTGTTTTCTGCTGATCTGGGAGCAGGACTCCTCTGCAGTGCAGTATCAGCAGCTCTGTGCTCAGCACAGCTGCTGTCTTGGGCTGCCTTCAGGCCTGCAGCACTTTCTGGGGTTGTTGCAGTGCTATGGAGGCCAAGGACATCGCCCTCATTTGATCTCCTGGCCTTCCTTCCCATCCCTCTTACAAGCAACTGTCTTCTGCTGTCTTTGCAGTGCTGGGAGTAGGTATAAATATGTCAGAGCACTTAATTATAGCCTGGCCCCTTTTCTTCATGTAGATGGGCCAGAACAAGATGAGAATTTTGTTCTATTTCCCCCCAGCATTAGTATCATAATGAAATACATGGAAAGAAGTTTATGAAACTTATGAAAAAACACCTCCTCTTTTTTTTTTTTCTTTCCCTCACTTCCTAATATTTTGAATTTAAACCATCTGCAGAAGAAATATGTGTGGAAATAGCTTGTGCATGAGTGCAGGTGAATTTTTGTGTGTCTTGAAAAATGGAACAATTCTTTCCTACAGCTATTGATTGTCATTCCACATCTATGCTGTCCTCCTAACTTCAAATCAATTTGTGCTTTACCAGGCTCTTTCATGTCATCTTATGACAGAATGCTAACTTTTCCCCTTAAAGGCTATTTATCTCTGTCTCTTTGTAAGGTCAGTGGAAATCACTGTACTCTGGCTCCCTGAAAGTAATCCATCTCGTGGAGGAAATGATGAGGTAGTATTATGTCTGGCAGTCTTTTTAAACAAGTCCTCAGAAACATAAAGAAAAACGTGATAGGCTTGGTCAGGGAGGGTGGAATTGAGGATGTTGCAAGAGTCAAGTTTGGAAGCAATCAATGGGAACATTGGAGTTTGTATTCTGGAAATGTCCCTGCTTCTGGAATCTATTTACTGATATTTTCTGCTGCTACAGAAGGAGGGGGGGGGGGAAATTAATAGCAATCCAAGCAGGTTCCCAGGTGGTGGATGGCCATGAGTCTGAATTGGAAGGATAATTTATCTCCTCTGCCACTTTGAAGCCTTTTAGCCTGGGGGAGATCCCTTGTCTAATGAAATTAATTGAATGTGTCTGCAGTCAGGGTACTCCATCTGAATTTAAGTTTTAGCAGTTTCCAGGTATCCACTGCTCTCCAACAGGCCCAGTGCCAGCATAGCCTGTGTCACACATTGCTCCAGGCTCACACAGAATAAAATCTCCAGTACAGAAACAGCCTCCTGCTGTCTCTACCACTGTGTGTCTGAGCTGCCACTGAACTGCATGCACTGCAGTGCAGTCAAAGGATCAAATGCAGTTAGAAAAATTTGTAGAAGAAATTGTCACTGGCTATTTTTAAGTGCAGAACAATAACGTCACAGAAAACTCCTGAACAGCAGGTTGCCAGAATGTAGGAAAGTGTTATTGGGAAAGGGTTCCTCTATTTTCATCCTCCTCTTGTGCTGTTCACCTCAGTGTTAGCTATTGGCAGTTATTAGAGAAAAACCACTGGAGCAGTTTAATCTTTAGCCTGGCTAGGAATAGCCATTTCTGCACCTGCTGCTGGCTCAGGAGAGTCCAAAGCTCTTGGTGGGAACCATATATCAAACATAAGTCTCTGATAGCAAATAAAAGTGTCCCATGCTCTTTTCCCAAAGAAAATTATAGCTTGGGTATCAATCAGATGCTGGGAAACTGAGAAACTGAGCTGTAGCTGTAAGCATACATGTGGTTGTGGCTGCTCATGTCAAAACAAAGAAATGGATCACTGCAGGAACTCTCTTGCCAAGGTGGGAGCACAGTAGGCAGGATACCTAGGGGTCCCCAGATGCAAACTGGTCAAAATGTCAAAGAAATCAGTACAGACAGCACTCACACTTTAATGTAGATCTGATGGGGATTAATTCAGCATTTAATTGATCAAGAGAAAATCAGTGGGAAGGAAACTGATGACAGGCAGTGTAAACTACCATAGATGGCTAGACACTGTAAATGGGATGGTGTTATTTCTTCCTTTTTCTCATGCGACACAAGAATGCCACAGGCATTTAAATACATTTAGATTTCTTTTCTGCTAATATTTTTACTGCAATCTTCTTTTCCCTTCACCACAAAGCTGCATTAAATTTTTATGTTTTTAATGTGGAGCACATTATCTGATTTTATACAGATTTAAACATGGCTCTGAGACTGCATAAAAGTACCAGCAACATGACAGTGGTTTGTGTGGGCATAAATGCTGCATTGTGTGGATAGCCAGAAGCCTGGCTTCATCGTGAATAAATGCAGATTTGGTATGTACAGATGTGTGCTTATTTGCTGAATACTTATACCCTCTCAGTTCTGGGAGCTTCCAGGAGAAAGTGGTGTTTGCGTGACAATCTTGTTCCCAAGGAAGAATAAAATGCTTGTGCAGAAGCACTGGCCCTTAGGCTGTTGGATGAGGGAGGTTTTTCTTTTCTTGTGTAGGTTGCACTGAAATCAGCACTGAGAAAGCCAAACTCTGACAAGTGGAAGCCTGATTTTTTTTTTTGGTGATATTTTATTTCTTTTTTTAAAGGGACATTTACTTGGTATGCTCTGCTCTGTCAGTGAAAAACAAAATTATGTTGATAAAAGGCTTCTGTTAGATTCGGTGGGAGTCTGACTCACTTGGATGCAGTGAAGTAGCGAGGGGAGTGTCTGAGCTTGCACATGTCCTCCTTCTGAGGCTTGAAGACACCCTTGCCTTGCTCACTGAGGAACTACTGTGCTGTGCCCCAGCTATGCTGTAAAGATGAGTGGCCCCTTTCGTGCATAGAAACTCAGAAATCCTTGCTGCCTGTCTCAATTTTTTGCCTTGATGTTGGAGGGTGAGCTGTTTCTTGGACACCACTGCAGTGCAGACTGACCCAGAGAAACCCTCAGCATCCTTTCAGTGGGTGGTACAGGGAGCACTACCATGGCAGGGCTTGGCAAGCAAGAGGTGGCCTTGACTATGATTTATGCAGAGAAATCTCCCTGATGGGGAGGTAATAAATGTTTCTTATTGGAACAGGAAGTCACTCCTCTGGGTTTGAATGTAAATTCTATTGGTTCCAGCTTAAGTCCAAATTTTGTGAATCTACTCTTAAGGCGTCATGTTGCAGGTAGAATTTTTTAATTTAATAAATCTTTTCTCACCTATGAATCCCTCACCTGTTCCTCATCCCAGCAGGCACCACTATTAGAGGCAATCAAGCAGCAGCCCCATTTTCTGTTTCTGTATTCTGTCACACTCAAGTATTTAATCATGGAGCAGATCAATATGATGCTTGTTCCCCTGCCCTGCTCTCCCTGGGTGTAAAGGCTATCAGCAGCAAAGGGTGCTAGACTGGATTTGAAAAAAATCTCATAAAGATTAGTCTTGACATTTGATAAAGGCCCAATAAAAGATGTCACACTATAAAACCCCACTCATTTTACATTTTGGTTTTTTTGGTAAAATAATATAAAATAGAGAAAATGATGTAAGACTTTTCAATTTTCTGCAATCCTGTTTGAAGCAAATGTGTTCTTTCCCAGACAATGTATAAGTAAAAAAAAAAGGCCACAGAGAACTGGATTTTATAGCAGACATAAAAAGTGTACCGGTGCCCTCAATAAATACAGATGGTGTTTGATCTGCCTGGATCTACCATGCTATGAGCGAGACAGCTTAATGACAAAAAACTGTGCCATCCTGGAGAGCTTCCAGATCCTGATCCTGCTAGGGAAACAGCAAGTCCACTTCAGCTCTGCCAGAGAAGTTTTAATGCCCTCTTATAAATCTCTGTGGAGGGAAATGGCGTTGGCTGAGAGGTTGCTGCAGGGACAAGGGAGAAAACTTTCCTGTGAGGAAAGTTTCAAGAAGGGCAATGTAGGAGTCCTGAAGGAATCTTTTGCACCTTGTCAGAGGAAGCTGTGGGACGTGTTCAGCGGGATGGAGCCCGTTGCCAGAGAGACTGGAAGGATGTGGCATGTGAGCAAACAGCCCTGAACTGGCTCACTTTCCCCTGTACTGCATTATTTTCATTGTTGCAGAGGACTAACTGCTGTTTCTTAGGCAACTACTTCTAATTGTTCTTAGATGTGTAAATCTAGAGGGGCTTATCACTGTTCTTAGGATGTGTAAATGTGGTTCAGCTCCTTGGAAAGGATGCTGCTGTGTCCTCTTTGAATGTAATATAAGAGTAGGATAATGCTGGAGTGGCCAGGGAAGGATCAACGTGCTTTTCTCTGGAGATGTCATTTCAAAAGCTGCCTTGGTCACACAGAAAAGGAACATGACCTGCCATAGCAGGAAATCCAGCTCATGAACTGGGGAGGGTGCTGTGCAGTAATGGTCACTGGACACAGCACTGGAACACAGCAGTAATGGTCAAAACAAATGGGCTGAAGGGCATCAGAAGAACTGAAGAAAGTGTTTGCAGGGCAAATTTGCTGTTCATATACTGCTAGTGTCCTGCTGCCATAAGCAAAAATACTAAAAATTAATTCCAGCAGAATTGCATTTCTCCTTGGTAAGTGAGATGAAGGCTGACTTAGCATGGAAGATCTGACTGACACAGATCTGGCAGCTGAGTACAAGGCCTGCAATCAAAAGTGGTATATCAGGAAAAAAAGAAAAGAACATTTTAAAAGAGGCTTTTGGGACTCAGACTTCTTTTAGGGGAAGTGAGGTTTAACCAAACATTTCTCCAACTGCTTTGGCTTCTAGGTACCTTAAGATTTCAGTAGTCAAAGTAACAAGGCTTCAGAAGCTGTTTTCTGGACTGTGCATTCCCTTGGATCTTGAACTGTCTGACCTTGATCCTCTACGAATATATTTGCAAGGATGTCTTGAATGTATGTAAACTGAATGGGTATTCAGCTTGAAGAAATTTCTCTCGGAAACTGAAATTCATTTCCTATGGCTATTACTTCTTCTGCAAGGGTCTCTAAACTGCTGTTTGGAAGCGATGTTTCGCTGTTTGTAACTGCAAATGTACCCAGAGTTTGTAGAACAGCTGAGTTAGCTGAGCAGCAGGGAAACAGCAGAGATCTGTGAACCTCATTGCCTGCAGTCCCCCAGCTCCTTGCTCAGCCATTGGACAGCCCGACAGAAGCAGTGCCCACCAAATGCCACCCCGTGAGTCACCATATGGAGCCCGCGGGAGCCGTGCCACAGCTGCTGGCAGCCACTGCCTTCAGGAGAGAGCCACCTCAGAGCAAAGGATGATGAGACAGGGCCAGGGCGTGCATCATTCCCCTAATGTCTCTTGGTACTTTCCAGCTTTCCAGCAGCCAGGAAAACAAATTGCCTGCAGGCACAGCAAAGGCCAGGGTTGCCATCAGCTGAGCGCAGTCGCTGGCGGTAATGGTCCCATCGACATTTCCCTCTGCAGCTGTCAGCACAAGGTGCTTTCATTTGCTGTGGGCTGGGCTTTCCTGGGATCATCTTGTGTCTCATTTCAGTGAGAGTCACTTCTCACCTGTCATGTTCCTGGTGAGCTGCTCTCCACAGTGTAGCAAGGACAGGAGAAGAGAGGCTCAGAGAGATAATGTGTATTCCAGTGAAATATTGGAAGTACCCAGACGTGCCATTGCTGGCAGAGTGGCAGGAGGGAAGCCCAACTGGTCCCAACAACCCTTTAGCTCTACAGGTGTCTCTTGCACTTGTGTAACCTGGGGGAATTAACATGCCAGAGTAGATGTTTCCATTGTTAAGGAGATGTTACATCTCCTCTGATGGGAAAGCTGACTTAGCAGGTACCCCTGGAAATTCTTCCTTGGCACTGCTTCTTATTTCTCTTTTCCCCATTGCCTTTTATTGCCATTAGGGTTTTGGTTTTAAACCTTGTTTTTAAACATCCTCCATTCCTAGGGCTCATTACTGGCGCATGCCAGATTCATTAAAACTTTAGTAACCAGTTCTGCAGAACTGCTGGGTGCTGCTGCCTCCTCTGGTCTTGGCAACCTAAGTTGGTGTCAGCCAGGAAATGTGGGACCTACTTCATGGGTCATGCCACAGTTTGTCCACAAAGGCAAACTCTATTCAGCACCAAGGTGTACAGCTCATTGCACTGCCACTTCTCCAGAAAACCAGAACATACAGGCAGGAGCCTGGGATAAGGGTCTTGAAAAGTGGGATGTGAACCTGATATTTTCTTCAGTTCATGGCAGAAGCAGCAGCAGGAGCTGTGCAGCTAAGAGGACTCCGGGGCTGGCAAACCAGATGCCAAAATACAATTTCTCTCTCATCCACTTTGTCATCAACATATTGGCTTTAACTTCTGTAAAGATGGACTATGCTCTCAGCAAAGGAAACTCAAAATCTTTCTATGGCTGTGAAATGTGGAGTCAAGAGACATGAGTCATTCAGATTCTCATTTTCTAGTGGGCTTGATAGTTAGGCTTTGAGAAATGACTTAGTTGCATGGCTTAGTTGTGCAGTGATTTGCAACAGGGCACAGTGTGAGTCAGGTGCTGATGCTCTGAGCTGGAAATTTCCTGTCTGACTTAAATGCAGGCCTGAAATTTGGACACCCAGTCCTTAACACTTCAGAAAGTGACTATCTGTGGGTACAAGCCAGATAATGGCAAAACCCACGATACGTCATGTGGCAAAATTTCCTTTTACCTTTTAACTGCTATTTGTGAATGTACTTTCCCCGTTACATCAAAATTTGGGGTTCTTTTAATGTCAAATGAAAATTCCTTACATAGTAAGACAGTCCAATGACTTGCAACTGAGTGTTTAGCAACCAACTGAAGCATGTCATCCAAGACCCCTTATATGCATTTCTTCTTGCCTCATCTTCCCTCCTCTCCTGACATACTGCCTCACCTGCCCTCACAGTTGTGCTCTCTTTCAAGTCATTTCTTCTGATCTCTCCACCACCTAATTAGAGAAGCAACCCTGAGAGGCATCATGGATCTCAGCTATGTGTTACAGCCATGTAAAATTCACTTTGACATTCAGACAGCTTTCATTTCTCCCTGCCTGAGATGGGAGTCAGAGAGCTGAGGAGAAGAAATTGTGTGGATTGTGCAGACGGGATGGGGCACCAGCATGAGCCTCATACTGCAGCAGGAAGTGCTTTGTGATTTAAGTTAGTGTCTGGAGGAATGGTAGTCTGGTTAGGCAGCAGCAGGAAGGGAAGCTGAATTTTGCCTTTGGAAAAGACAGTCCTGGAGAATGTGTGAGAAGGTTTTGAAGCCTGAGCCTGTGGCTTCCAGTCCCACGAGGGACTGCTGCTTCCCTTTGAAAGAGGCCAAGCAGCCCAATATGAACTGGGTAAAGCAGCAGCCATCTGAGCTGCCTTGATGAAAACTCCAAGCCCCTCATCAAGGACAAGGGCATGACCAGACACAGACATAATCATTTAAGTAAAACTCCCTGCTCTGTTTTATTTGACAAATTATCATAATTGTCCCATTTGGAGGTAGAAGCTATGAAATTGTTTCTTAGCTATTTTTATAATTCACCTGTGATTAGGAACCTCATGAAGATTGTGTTACCACTGCATTTGTAGATAAAAGCCACACACACACATTTGTCTCTGTGTAATCATACCTGTGGCTGGAGATTATTAACAGGGTCACGAAAGCAGGCACTCAAAATGGAATTAGTGCCCACACTAACACTGCCCAAACAACTTGTGCTTCGTGCACCTCTGCTCTGATAGTCTTTAATTACATTATCTCATAGGTTTTATACCTGCTTCCAGGGCTCAGGATACACAGCATCCATTTAATGAGCAGCTGTTCAATATTTTGTTTTCCCATCACTGACGAAGACACATCCCCTTTCCTTATTGCTGGGAGCTAATCAAACCCTGTTCTGAGGACAGCATGAATCACTTCCACTTGGTTTTTTTCTGTGATGCTTGCTACTGATGTATCTTTACACTTCCCCCATGAAATTGTCTTCAGAAGATGTGGGGAATTGAACCAGGATGCTGTTTTCCACTCACTGGAGCAAAGGAGCCGAGGGAATAAGTGAGTGGAAAGAGGCTGTGAGTTTCAGAGACCTGTCTGTGATACCCAGAACACCCTGAAATGTGAGCCAAGCTCTGCTCACAGTGCACCACTGCTGTCACCTGCAGCTGCTTTCTGTGTGCTTCTGCCAACCACACCCTGAGATAATGTACCAGAAGCCAGAAAATAGCCACAGGAATAACAATTAAGTTGCTTTTGCAATGTTCAGTACCCTTTTGTGTTTGCAATCACTGTCTTCATTCTCTGAGAGTCTTTCAACTTAAAAAAATATAACGAGAAGGCTCTGGGATAAAAAGCAAGAGTAAAGGAGCATAAGAGATCCTGTACAAATCCTTAGGGAGTTGAAAATAATCACATTAAATTAGCCTTCCAGGGACTGTATTATAATTGCACAAAATATTTCATAGTCATCTTCAATTCTAAAATTTATGTCTTCTGCTTGCTTTTGCTGAATTTGAAACCACAAGACCGTTCATTGCAAGTGGGTGTGCAAGTGTGCCCGAATAAATGTGTGCAATATCCTAAATTTAAAAACAGAATATCTGAAAACTAGATTTCCATCATGTAGCTATAGATGACTGGGTATGAACTATCACAAGGTTAGGAACATTTCAGTTGCACAGCTGTAGACCTCTGCCCCTGAGTTAAAGGAGTGCCTGAGAGTAGCAGGAGTTTGTCACCATTAGGTTTAATTTTCTGTAGGGGAGAAGAGACTTTGCCAACACCTGTGCACAGATCCTTCTGTTCAGCAGAACACTGGTAACAGCTGGGATCATGGGCTCCCCCTTCCAGATTCTAAGGGCTGTGTGAGCTGCTGGGTGCAAACTCTTTTGCCAGTGAAGGACTGAATTTGTTAGATCTGCTTTGTCTGCCATGGAAGGAGAAAGGAAAGAAACAGAAAAGAAAAATATAGGAAAGACAGAAAATAGGTGAGCATTCAACAGGAATTTTCTAGAGTGCAGCTGGATGTGGCAAGGGATCTGTTGTTTCATCTTCTTTATTCTCTGAGTGGTAGGTGTTGAATATTTGTCAAAAACATACTATGTTAGTTTTATATAAAGAAGGGCCTCATTAGACTGCAGTAATGACCAGAAATCCCAGGACAGATTGATACATTCATGAAGTTTATAAAGGAAAACTTACAGTGACCCCTAAGGAACACTGTACCTGAAGCTGATGTATTATATTTGTAATTGATTTGAAAAGTTTTTTTGTTTAACCTATTTCAGAGAATACCTGACAGTCAATTGGTGAATCCACAGGAGGGCATATTACAATGCAATGAGAGTCTAGAAACTTGGGATCCCCGTTCTGCTTTTCAGTCCTTGCTAGAGAATGGGGAAAGGGTCCTGCATCTTGATGAAAAAATTCAGGCATCTTCAGCAATTAAGTGCTTGTGAGTGAGCTTTTCAAACCATCTAATCTGTTCATCAGCTAAAACAGAAGTTGCCAGACTTTGTCTGGCCTAGGTTATGATCAGTGTACTAAATAGTTTTCATGGGTGTTAGATGTTTCCAAGGAAACAGCAGAAGTCTCCCAGGGGACAGTTCTGGAATCACTTTATTTCCTTTCACCTGTCCTCTTTGTGTGTCTCAGTTATTATTTGCTATTTTTATCAGAGGCTGGAAGCTATTCTAAGTTCTGCACAGAGGTAACAGCAACTGGAGCTGAAATTCTAGTTATGGAGATGGAGAGATGGAGAAGGAAGCACAAAAAAACTGAAGAAGGAGAAGGACACAAGCAGTGGGACTTTCTGGTCACTTGGTCTTTCAGAAGACCTTCCTGCTGGCTCCTGTAGGAACACTGATTATCTTCCAGGAGGTATCTCTGAAGGAGCACAGTTGTCTAGAAGAGAGCTGCTGCTTAGAGAACACATGAAGGTGGGGAACAAGGACAAGGGGCAAGAAGTGTGCACGACCAAATCTCAGAGAGGTATGAAAGGTAAGGATGGAGACAGTGCATGGCAGGAAGCTTGAGTAGAATTGCACTCAGGGGCTTTTTATCTGACTTCATTATGAAAAGCTGTGTTGTCTACATGAATAACTACGGCATGATGTGATGCCAAGAGGTTTACTGCATGGTATCAAATAGATCAGCTTCCTGTTGTGCTTCTCCTGTTGTATGATGGTTTCTCAGGTATTTTTTTGCCTGAAGTCACCCAAGTTCTTCTTGTGAACACCTGACTTCATTGAAACATACCTTTGTCTTCCTGTTTACTCCATCTTTGCTCTGTCTCATCTGCTTCAGAAATTATTTCCTATTTTGTGGATCTCATTCTGTGTCTTCTATTTCTTGGAAATGTTCACCATGGAAAGCAAAGCTATAGTGATTTTTTTTTCTGAGGCAGCCACCACAAGCCCTTTGGAATCATGTAGAGTTTTGCACAGTGATTTTGTGCCCCCAAAAAATGTCACCTCTCTTGGCTGCTCTACGGGCAGCCTAAACAAGCAGGAAGAAGAACTCTGGGGTATCAGTAATGGATAGGAAGCCACAGAACAGAAGACCTTGAACCTCAATGGAATTGTCAGGTTGGTTCATTTCCAGCTAGAGTGTTTTGAAATTTGGTTGGAAAGAGCATCCAGAGCCTCCTTTGTGATTTGTGACCATCCTGACCACCACAGCTGGCTGCTGAGTTTACCCTGGCTTCAAGCAAGTGGTGAGGCAAGCTGTGGCATTCCATACATCTAGCTGAGGTTCTCTGAGTGCCATTGTACTGCTGTGATGTACTAATTCTTGTGATTTTTTGCACCAATTTTTGAATGTCTAGCATACATGAAGCTTCATCTCTTTGTACTGCATTGAATGTGTGAACCCACTTGGAGAAGTGGATCTTGCAGAAGCTGTCTGCTGTATCCTAGATCTGACAAAGCTGGTGAGCTGTGGACAAAGAACATTTTGCTTTATAAATTACATCGAGCTGTTCTGGACACATTTAAAGTAGGAAAATACTGTACTTTCATACAAATATTTAAGTCAACTGCCCTTTTAAAAACACTAATACTTGAAATAAATTCTCATCAGAGAGTCCTTACCTGTAGATAAATTGCACCTTTTGAAAACAGGCATGATGGAACAGTCCAAGGCCAAGAAATCAGAGAAAAGGGAGGATTCTATGGATGTACTTTAGGGAACAGTTCCTAAGGGTTTCCTCCATGTATACGTAATCCACAGTGATTCTTCTCCTGGGGAGAAGAATTCTCTTTCTATGATTTTAATGCACTGAATATGCACAGGAAAATGCTGGTGCACATTTGAAGCAGCATTGGTCTAATTTCCAATTTTGCTTTGGTTTGAATTGAGATTTTCCCCCTTTTTCTGTTAGCTGTTTCTCTCTAGCCTAGCTCTGAAATATACATTTTGAAAGGCTTTGTATAGGATGTCTATCTCAGCTTGAGCAGAACTCATTAATCTCCTGAAGTATTGAACTGAAAGGATTAATGAAAACACCTCTTCTGGATTTTTAGTTATTTTGACCATTCATTTTTATTTCTAGTTTCTAGTTTAAATTAATAAACCCCTTGGAACTCACCACCTGCTTTCCAATTAATTAGCGCTAATTGTCCAGTGTATAGGGTCTGGCTGAGATGGAGTTAATTTTCCCCATGGCAGCCCTCATGGTGCTGTGCTTTGTGTTGGTATCTAGAAGGGTGTTTTCTACAAAAAGCAGTGTTTTGGCTGCTGCTGAGCAGTGCTTGCACAGCATCAGCGCTCTCCATCCAGCATTCCTCCAGCTCACCAGTAAGCAGGGGGTGGGCAAGATCCTGGGAGGGCACTCAGCCAACCTGACCAGAGGGATATTCCATGCCACACTGATACCTGCTTTTTAAAAAGGCTAAGAGAAAGGAGTAGGAGTGAGAACATTTTTTACCATAAGTATTATATTTCAGAGAAACCCTGAGGTGGCTGTACATTGCCTGCTGATGGGATGTTGAGAATAAATCTTTTATTTACCTTTGCTTCCACCCATGGAAGCTTGCCTTTGCTTTATTAAAGTGCCTTTATCTTGGCCCATAAGGGGTTTTTCATCTTATTTTCTCCCCCTTGATCTGCAGAGGAGGGGGCTAATGGAGGGGCTTGGTGGGATTAACCCATCATGTCCAGGAATTGTATTGCTCCCTGGAGGTGACTGGTGGCCTTATTTGAAGTCTTGTGAACAGCAAAGTGCCTCTCCAAGCCACAGCTCCAGAGCTGATGCAGACAAGCCATTACATGAGAGCCTTTGTTCTCTGGAAAAATAAAATAAAACAAAAATTGAGGCCTGAAATTCTCAGGTGGTGGCAGTAAGCTGGAAAGTCTGATATAGCCATGTACTAATTTTCACAGTTCAGAAGGGAGACAAAAGGAGACCATCATTGATTCGGAAGTCAATTCAGTTCATCAATTCAAGTCATCAATTAATTGTTTTTACAATTGTGATTCTTGGGTATTTGATTTACAATTTTTGTGCTCCTCAAGCTGGCACCCTCAAGATTTATTCAACCCTTTGGTCATGGTACTCTTCCAAGCTAGGCTGCTGAACTCCTGTGCAAAAGCACATTAGGCAAAGCAAAAAGGAATAGGAGGCCCCAGTCTAAGTTTTAACCACAAGGTCCCCATTTTCACTTTGTAACCCAGGAGCTCCTTGAAAGTTATTTTTGCTTTGCAAAGGCATCAACTTCCACATACTTACAGGATGGGGAAAAAAAACCCCAAAACCCAATAGAACCAAAAAAAAAAAAAAAAAAAAAAAAAAAGAAACAAACCCAAAGAAACCAAGCCAAAAAAAACCCCTACCCCCAAAGAACTCAAGAAGGATGCCTCAGGTACAACTTATCTCATCTCCAAACTGAACTCAGGCATGATAATTGGATTTGTGCCAGCTGAGACACCTACTCTTGGCCCTCACTGCAGTCAGCTTTTCTCTACTTTGCAATGAGCAAAGAAGTTCTATTACAAGGAGTGATTATTAAACCTGATATTTCATGTAAGTTGGCTTTTCACCAAGTAATAGCACATATATATTTTCAAAAGTGGCACACTTCAAGGTCAAATGCTCGCTATGATTTTGCAAAAGGTTGTGTTAAGACAGCAGCTTTGTGTGCACATATTTGCAGTTAATTGCAGGAAACCTGAGTGTGGTGTCAGGGCTGAAGAAACAGGTACAAGTGATTTACACTTCAAAGATTTCCCAATAAACATCAATCCAAGCATTTTACACTTGATTCCACTATAGCTTATATAGGTGTAAAACAGGAGTAATTTTATTGAGGGCATGAACCATGCAAGGCTAAAATGGCATAAAACAAGCTCCATAAAGATGTCATTGTTTTAGCTGGAGCCTTACTGGCACTCTTTATGACTGGGAATAAACTATTTCACTTAGTGGCAAACACTGGAACCTGTGCCAATGTGTTTGTATTTATTTGATGATGCTGCTTCACACAACTGTGGCTTGTGGAGAAATTATGACCAACCATACCTGTGACTGGGAGAAAGATATTTGCAACAGGTGTGATAATAACAACTATTTCTAGCAGAGGAAGGCTTGGGAGGGAAGAACAGCAAGTGACCACTTACTATTCTTGTTATTAATTTAAGGAAAGTTACTTGTCAGCTAAAGTGAAAACAGAACTTAATAGAAAATGTAAAACAAAATGTAAACCAGTCTTTTAAAATGAAAACAACCAGTCAATGGTTGTTCAAGTTTTAGGTATATCATGTCAAGATCCACAACCAGGAAAGCATTAGTTTGAACCTATAAATTTTAATTTGCTAACTATTGCAGTGATTTCAATACCGGGGATGAAAGTGGTATAAGGGAAAGGGCAAGCAGACCCACACCTTGTTGAAAGGGATGCTCCAGCTGTTCAAGCAGGTCAGAGATCCCAGCATGGGATCCTCTGCCTTCCCTTCTTTCAAGGACTTTGAAAGAGTGCAGTTCATCTGCATGCAGTTCATCTGCAGGCTGAGAGTCTTTATTGTCTAAAAAGTTGCTTTTCACTGACTTGAATGTATAGCATGTTTGCAGTGTGAGAGGGGAGTTCTCTGTTATGTCATTGATATTTCAGAGTAGAATGTTCCTACCTGACCTTGTCAGTGAAGATTTCTGGGAGACATCTGAGTGTGAGGTTTTCTTCTTAAGATTAGAAGTACAGTCTTGAATGATGTCTGCATGAGTTAGTCTTTCATCATTGGCCTGGTAAACACTGCTATTTTTATTTGCACAAGCAATAATTGAATGAGTCTGAAATTTCTTTTAGGACATTTATTGAGAGAACATTTGCAGGTGCGTCTGAAAAAGATATTGCGTGGGGAGAGATTTTGAATGAACTTTAAAACTTAATATAGTAAAAAATTTAATGCATGCGCAGACATGTGCTATTTACACATGTAATACTACCTATGATATTTACTAGATCTTACTGTGTTTGAACAAAGGAGAGAAAGAAATTCTGATTTTTCTTTTCCTAATAGTACCAGTACAAAAAAAAATTAGGAGTCTGGATGGCAGGGATAAATCCAGTTCTATTGTATATTTTGAGCAATTTAATCTGATGGATAGTTCAGTAGATCAGACTTCTAGCAACAATAGGCTATTAGTGCTGTGTAAATCCAAAATATTCTGGGAGGATGCAAGCCCAGTTTTTTATTCTGAATTACAGAAAAAATGGCACTTGGTCATTTTGTCTGAGTGCTTCAGACTCAACACTGTCTCATGTGTCAGTGAAATATCTTCTCTTTCAGGTACAACCTGATTGCTCACAATTCAGGGCTAGGAGGGGTTGAATTGAGAGGACAGTCATGGCTTTGGAAACATCATAATAGCATTGAAGCTTATTTTACCCTGCAAATTACCTGTAACATTTCATTTGAAAGCTAAGGTTTAACATAGAAAGGGAGTCCCTAGCTACAGCACTAGTGGCAAATACACAGGACAAGCCTTGAGAAAAAAGGGTTTTTAAAGTTAACCTTGGGAAGAAGAGAGTTGTAGGCATGAAGATCGTCTCAAAGGAGTGAGGGGAAGGGAGGGGAAGCTCTGGAATGTCTGCTACATGTGCACTGCTATCAGAGTGCCAATCCCACCAGTGCTATGAACCAAAGGAGGCACGGGGTGAGCTCACAAACAAAAGCTCTCCTAGGCTGGTTGTAAAGTTCAGGATGGGTTGCAAAGTATGATGGCTTTCTCAGGGAAGAAAAAACTGTTTTGGCACTGGTGCTGCCATCTGACAGGTGCGACGGCAAAATGAAGCTGTGATTAGGTGAGTGAAAATTTTCACTTTTTATTAATATTGTACATAACTCAGGATATTTTTAAGCTTCAAGCAGATTAATAAGTTTCTCTTCTTACCTAAAGTTCCCCCTAAAGTTTCAAGCACAAATGTTGTCCTAAGTTTTTCCTCTTAAAAACATGCCAGTGGATAGTGATGTTTGTGTAAAGAGACCAAGGGAGCTGCATTTTAATGCAGATGTAGGATTCTTACATATACACACAGACAAATTGTCACTTAGCAAGAGCTGCTGCAATCTGTTTTACCTTCCCAGAGACTCTGGTCCTCAGCCATTAAATTACCTCCAAAGGCTTCAGGCCAACAGGTTTTCTTTTCAAGCCCCCAACTCACCTCTTTCCAGGTTCCTGAAAGGTCCTGCTCCTCCTCAGAGATACTCTCACTGGTGAATGACTCTTCTCTGCTACTGCTGAGTATAAACAAAATAGAGACTCATTCAGGGCCAGGGCACTGAGAGGATTCTTCCTGGCCAGGTCAGGAACCCCAGCCTGTGGTGCTGCTTGTGTGGAAACAACATGGTGCTACAGGTTATCAGATGCCTTCAGGACACGAGGCTCACTTCTCTGTGGAGCAGGTGGCACTATTCTGCTCTGTTCACTAAAGGAACGTGTGCTGCTGCCCATGCAGGCTGGTTGCTGCTGCTGTGTTAGTAGCGCAAAGTCAGATTTGGGATTGCAGCAATGCTTTCCGTGTTCTTGAGGCAGCACTGCAAACCCTGCCTGCCCCTCTTATTGCAGAGCAGGGATTGTCACAGGTGGTTTTGAGGGGCCTTTTGAGCCATGGGCAAATGCAGGGCTGTAGCTAACACACTCCCTGTTACTGCTTCTCAGAAGGTCTTGAGAAAGTCATCTAATCTACATCTGCTCCTCCCCTCGGTGCACACAGACACAGAACCAGTTCTGTCCCCAAAGGGGAAGCTGCGTGGGCTAATTCATGAATATCTGTGAAGTACTTTGTGGGGGAAACCTGCCACCCTCTCTAATTACCTGATAGCAGCCAGCTCCCAGGGGAGTGCTGCAGATGTGCCCCTGCTGCTGGGGCCAGCGCTCCTCCTGTGCTCTTCCAGGGAAGCAGATCAGGGGCCTCTGGGAGAGCTGCATGGTGCTTGCTGTCACGTGAGATTTCACTTCTTTAAAGGAAAGAATGATTTTGTTATCTCTGCAAAAATAGATATTTGAAGTCTGTTTCCCTTTGATCTTCGCTGCCTTGATTTTTTTCATTTGCAGTGAAACCATGGGGCTGAAAGGAGCACAGAAGAGGGGGCAGTTGGAAGGAAAGCTGAACTAGTGCCTATCCCTATCCTGCTTTTCCCATTATGCATGTTTTATGGACAGGTGATCTCCTCAGTGGCCTTGCTGCAAAAAGCCAGAAGGATTTTGCCTTTCTGACCTTAACACCATTGGTTGCTTACAGCTTTTTTTTGTTTGATTGTGTTTTGGGTGGTTTTTTTCTTCTTTCTTTTTTTTTTTTCTTTTATGGAATAAAGATCTGTTGATGCAGAATGCATCATGAAAAATAAAAAAATATTTTGCTCTGAGCACATGGGACATGGGCCTGGTTCAGGTTCTTGGCTGTTCTGTGTCTCTTCATCCATGCCAAGGCCTCTCACCGCAGCTGACTTTGCTACAGAAATATTATTTTTTATTTGCCTTAACTTTAAAAGCTGTCACTTAGTGAACTGTCTACGTTGCTGAGAAGGAAAGGAATCAGGCTGCGTTAAATTTTAGAGCATGCATTCTGTGATCAATATGTTTTGTAAGAATGATGTTAATATAACCCAGGGATAAAAGTTGGCAAAGTTTTCTGAGAAGAGCTGATGGGATGATGATTAGAGAACAGCTCTTCTGGGAGCTTAAACTGTTTAATTCTTTAAAAGAAGTTTAAGTTTGGTTTAGCAGTCTGACCATAGAATTAATTTAATTTACAGTCTCTGCAGTCCAAATGTCCCCACAGTGTCTATCTCTGAACATAACTAACCCATGCTGAGGACAGGCCTATTTCTCATCCTGGCCATAAAGGTGACTGAAGCAGATGAAGACCTGTGGTCGGATTCATCTTCAGTCAGGTGTTAAGTCCACAAGACAAAAGGAGTCAATGACTGCAAATTAAAGCTGGTCTGCTTTATGCTGGAAATATTAAGTAGGTTTATTATAGTGAATGTTGTAAAAGGCATATGATAAACTCTGCTTCATTGTAGGCTGGAAAATCTAGGCAGGCATTTTAACATTTGGTGGCAAATGTGTGCAAAGAGCAGTGAATCTGAGGAAGTCCTCTGGCTGATGGTAAAGCAGAGGGCAGCTTAGATTACTTCTGGGTGAAGCTTTCAGTCCAAATGAATCCTTGTGCTGTCAGTTCCTATAAAAAGACCCCAAATCTCAAAGTGAAACTCAGCAACCACCCAAAACTATGTGGATCAGCACACAGCAAATAGTACTAAGAAATGATGCAGGAGTCTGAACATGTTTGCAGAGAAAACTGGATGGGGCTGGGGAAATATTTTCTTCAGTATCTTGGGACCTGATATGAATTAGATTCTCATGAATGCTGGAGATACAGCAACTTCAGGCTTTAGGGAATGCACTGTTTTTATTGTCTCTGTGTGCTTTCCTTTGGCATGGCATCATGCATGCCCACAGGGCAAAACCCAGGGCCTGACCTGGCAAAATGTGCAATAAAAATTAAAATCATCAGGATTGCAAGAAAACCCGCTTACAGATCACAGCCTGAAAAATAGCAAGAACAAAGATCAAACCTGAAAAAAGTGTAACTCTGGGTGTGAAACAAGATAAAAAAAGCAGGGTCCAGACACCAGAAATCACAAGAGAATTACGGGGCAGCAATGGTAGTCCCCTTCTCTCTTCCATCAAATATGAGCTTGTCTCCTCTTTCAGTGTGAGAATTTGCATCTTGCCTTTGATCAGACCTCAAGGATAATCTCTTCTGTCTCTTTTTTTGCCAAAGGTATTCAGCAGTTTTTTCCCCTTCATGTTATTCTTCACATTTTGGAGGACTTCATGTAAACATGCACAAATACCTCATATTATCCTCTGCTAGGTCTCTCATTATGGTTTCCTTTTGTGCAGCCTAAAGAAAGGTTAGGCTGCCTGACCTGCAGAGGTTCTGCTTGACCCATTGTTTGCTGCCTTGGATAGCTTGGGAAAATGTCTGCACTCTATATAAAAGACTTTCAGAAAGTCATATTGAATTATCTGTTACATACTATGTGTGTACATATATCTAAATGTTCATAAATAGGTATTCCTCAAAGCATATCTGTGTAGAGTCCCTTTTATTTGTTTAGCTGTGCAAATGGCCTCACCCTGAAGATGTGCCAAAAAGAAGCCTGCTGCTAAATGTGTGCTGCACAAATCCAGGCAAGCTCCCTGTTACAGTGAGTCCCTTTGTGCATGGGCTGTTACAGCTCATCATCTCAGCCTTCCCCTCCCAGACTGAATCTTTCCTCTTCTTTTCAGGGCTAAGTATGCTTCCAAATCAGGATGTTAATTTGCACAATTCTTTCCACACAGAAAGAATGTTTGCTATCTGCTGAACATTTTAACAAATATTTTAGGTTCTTTGGCTTTTTATTATTCTGTGTGACACCATCTGCTGTAGATAATTAACTTGTCTACTTCAGTGTGCTTTTTGTGGGCCTCTCTCTCTCTTCATTTTATGTTCACAGGCCACAATACTGCAAGCAATATTGGATTGTAGCTCTGCTGATGCAGCCTCTTGTGACTCCTTCTCTGACCTGGCAAGTACTTCTGGCAGAACAATATTCACGGATCAGCTGACATGCTGGGAATTCTGGAGCCTCTGTTGAAGGCAGGGACTGGAGCTTTACTGAGTGCCAAACTTGTGCTTGAGGCAGCACATAATGAAGAAACTCCAGTGGCTTCTTCATGGGGGTCTAAGCCAGTGGTGATTTTGGCACTCGTCTTCATTTTTGCTTGGCACCAGTGCTCCATAGCAGGGACACATAACTCTGGTTCCAGAAACAGAGGGAAACCTTTTCTGCAGTTGTCTGCTCTCATTACAGCCTTAAAGTTGTCAGAGAAAGAGATTAAGGCTGTGTCGTTCTTGGTTTTTGTTGCTGTCTTTGCCAAGAAAATGAGTTATCACAAAATCTCAAGACCTAATCTCTTCTCATTAAGAGCCCCAATCAGCCTGAGACTTAGGGGAGTTTTAATGAGAACAGACATTGATGCAGAATGAGGATGTTCTCACTGGGGCTACTCCAGTGGCAACCTGAATACTTCCAATTCTTAGCTGTGCTGGAATTTAGAGATATGTTCGAACTGAGTGGGGAAAGTGAGGCAGCTATTCTAGGTTCAGCAGCCTCCAAATATTCTTTAGGGCAAGAAATGAGCGATATAAAAGCCGCCAAGCAAAACCAAAGTGGCACAAATGAATGCCCACCTTATTTACATATAGACAGTGTCTTTACTTTGAAAATGCAGTGGCCATGTAACATAAGGCTTTTGGTCATCACTGAAGGTGGGAGTGTGTCTTCACTGTCAAGAAGTCTTGGTACCAAAAGTAATTCTGAATACTCTGAAGTCCACCTCTGTTTGGAAAAAGCAGGTATCTCCCCAACAGTAACTGTGTCTGGGAGATACTGTCAAAGTCCAGTGCCTAGAAATGTCCTGCTAGCTCTTGGGACTTGCTATACCACATTTCATGAGTAAGAGTTTATACTCGTTGTAGAACGATAAATTGATTGTTTATAGCATTTTCTCAGACTAAAAATTGCTCAAACAGTGGCACTCCCTGGAAATATACAAGCATGACTGGAATTGCTGGGAATTTCAGAGATGTGTTCACCTCTCAGCTGCTTTCAGGGTAGCCCAGGAACCCTTGTAGGTGGAGCAATACTACATCTTCAGCCATCAATTTTCAGTACTCTAGTTGCATCCACAGTTACCTCACTGTGGTCATAAACCAGCCTTTTTAACTCCACTTGGCTAAAACCTTACTCTGAATGCATGCTGGAGGCTCACAGACTCGATAATGACAGCCAGCATGATAGGAGAACACCTGCTTTTTTGAGAGGTGTTTTCTTCCTAGCAGGAAGAATAATTCCCTAAATGGATGGCTGTGTTAAGGTCTTAGCTCAAAACTACATCCCATGGACCAACAGAAAGCTGCACTATTTCCTGCTCTCTCCCTAAATGATCAAAGCAACTTACGTCTTTCAGAAAAGTTAGTACAACCTTCTGCATGCAGCTTCAAGCTTCCTGCATCTTGGTGTTTTACCTGCCTCCTGATTTGGGTGTATAAACTCTGTTTTATGTTATGATCAGGCCATTTAGGCTGGTGTCAACAGTTCAACCATCATTAAGGCTGCTGTAAGGCCTCTAGTGCCCAATGAATTAGCAAAGCCTTTATCAGAGCTATTCAGAAACTGCCCAGAAAGGCCAGCAACATGTGAGCAGGTAGGAAGGGACCCACACTGATCTTCATTTTGCTAATGCTCTTTTGGCTATGTGACCTAGTGTTGAGGATTTGAAAGGAAAAGGCTGAAAATGATAATTTCTTGCTGGATCTTTGAGCCCCACAACCTGAAATGTAGGACATTTAAGCCATCAAGGGACTTTTTAAATTTACCCATATTAAACATCTGACCACAGGTATGTTTTAAGTGAAGGTGGAAATTAGATTTAAGTTTTTCTAAAAAATAGAGAACAATATAAAAATCCTTTTGGTCTTTTAGCCTTTATAAACATCATCCCTTATTCTTGGTGCATATTCTAAAGAAGATGCAACACGAAACTGAACTCCTCATCTTGTTCCCGGTCCTTAGCCTAGAAAATGACACTAAAATTGCAGATGATCACTTAGGTCCTTCAAATACAAATGTTCATCCTTGTTCAGCGCAATCATGAAGATCCATCACTAAGCCAGAGCAGTTTCCCTTTCATTTTCAGACTGTGGACTTTATAGTAACCAAAGTCTTGGCTATAACATCAGCACAATCAGCTGAAGTTCACCAGTCCTTAAACGTTTGCTCACAATGGTCCTGTGTACCACAGGGTACCAAGAGAAATCTGGAATGCCTCTAAACAATATTTTGCTATTCCTTTATGTGAGCACTCATCATTATGAGTTGAAAGTGTGATACAGGTGATACTAGCTGCTCTACAGTGTCCCACAACACATAAAATGGGTAATTGTGTTTGGAGTTAATTGGGCAGGCACCAAAAAAATAGGCAATGGATCTATGTTTTTGAGTTTATCTACCCTTCTGCCTTCTTTTCCAAATATTCATCCTTGATTAAACCTAGAAATGATAGCTTCAGAGAATATACTCAACATATGGACTAAATATCCTGATCTTCTTGACATTAATTTTGAACCAAGAGAAGTACATTAAAATTTATCCCTCAAATAAATAATCAAAAAAACCTAGTTTTAATAGACTTTAAATCAAGAAGTTTATCTGTGGAATTCAGCACATGAGTAAAAATTTGCTATAGGAACATTACAGGCTATTGCATATACAGATATGTTCCAAGATGTTAAGGGGAGAGATGGCCTGCCTAGCAGGAAGAAACATTCCCTAAATTTCAAAGTGGTCTCTAAGCTTAGCAATGGCTGGAAACAAATGACTGGTGCCTTCACTAAGTGTAAATTGCTGGTCCTTACTGACATAAATCCCCACTGAAGGTAAGCAGGTTCTCAAAGTGCAAGACGAGGCCTCGGCCACTCAAAATTTCATTTTGTGTACCTATCACAGAGCTCATTCTCTGCTTATGTTGTAAATATGGGTGAGTTACTTGTGCCAATGCCAGAGGTAAACATGGTGAAAATCCCTGCTGATGTGAACCTTTCTTCTAGCTCAGTGCAACATCTCCAATTAGCCACCATTTCCTCTTCTTCTCCAACATACTTTTTCAAACTCCAAACTACAGTGTAGCCTAAAAAAGTGAAATAGCTATTAGATGCACCAAAATCAGGGTGCTTTTTTTTTTCATAACTTGCACACACACACATGTCCCTATTTTCAGCCTGACTGAAATTTTGTAATTTATTAGTTTTGCAGGAGTATATTTTTGCACTTTTGCTGACTTACAGCTTCAAATGTCAGGAGCCACCCAGGGAACTTAATATCCTTCCTTGTGTGGAGAAAGACCCCTCAGACTGAAGGACAACAGGTCCTTCCTATAATTTGAAACTTGCTCTGGTGTTCTCAGGAGGGTGTTCTCATTCTGCTAGTGCAACTTTGGCACGAGCAGGAGAGCAATCAAGTGTGAATGCAAAGAGGAGCAGAAATGTTTCAAGGAGAGAGGAGCACATCAGTGCCTCAGACTTAATTTCCTTGGTTAACATTTTCATTGCAATGCGCCACTCTGGGGGGAAAAGAAGGATTATATTCCCTTAAAAAAAAAAACAACTTAGGAATTAATGATGACAAATTCAAATTGTTTGATCTGACATAAGAAACTTGCATCTTTCTCTAAATGTTTTGCTTCATGGGGAACACAGTGATATGCATGCACATTATTGATAATGTTAGTAGAATTTAGAGCTACTCTTAATATTAAAAACAACTTATGTATTGAGGTGACATTCTATTCCTCTTGTTCATTCTTATATAGGTACACAACTGCCATAACTAATTTTATAACATGAACAAACAATTAACAGCCAGTGCAGTCATGAAATAATGTGGTTATAAACGTTTATGTGGAATGTTGTAAACTCTTATGAAAAGGAAGTGAACCAATAGCTGGAGCCTAAATAGCGCAAAGAGATGCACACAAACACACAGGTGAAATGAAAGAGAAAAGTTTTGGGAACAATGCTTTTATAAATGGAATTAATGCTGCTGTGCATGTGCTATTACTTATAAAATAGAAATAATGATATTAACAGTGTAAGGCTCCCAATTTAGAACTACACGTTTTGGGTTTTTTTTTTTAATTAAAAAAAATTCAGAGCACCCATAGCTCATGTAGAACCACATGTAAGGACTGCACACTTTCCAGCCTTCCTAATTACTCTGGCATATGGCCACAGAACTAATCCTCCTGAAGAGCCCTCCTCCAGCCTCAGCCAGCTTTTTTGGATAACTCCCACTGGAAAATTGGAGTCCTCTAACAAAACAAGTAGGCTGACAGATCCAAGCTGAGGATTAACTCAGCTGGGGCTAGAAGCACATCTGAGAGACAGAGATGCTTTCACCAAGTGCCTAAATAACTGCTCAATTTCCCTGGTGGTGAAGTTGCTTAAATTTCATTACTTCTGCTGAAAATTACCCTTATTAGGGTTATCTTGAGAAAGATCTCCCAGGAAACCATGGCCCAGACTATTGAGGGATTTCAGAATTAAAGAAGCAGCATTGTAATTTCTCCCAGACCCACGCAGGACTTGAACAGAACACCCAAAACCCTCAGGAAAAGCAACCACCCCCAAGAGGAACATAGTTTCTTCTGAGCAGAGACCATGGAGTGATCCATCATCTAGCGCCAAATCCAAGAGGTTTCTTTCCAAGCTCTCTGCTCCTTTTCTCTGGTCTGCAGGATGTGACCTACTTAAAGCCAGCTCTAGAGACAAGGAGGGGAGCTGATGTCAGCCATGCAAATCAGGCTGATTTATATTCTGATGCAATCAGCCACAATCACAAAATCCATTTAGCTGGGTGAGGACTCCAGCTACTTTGTTCAATTACACAATTATCATATTCCATTTAATCCCCAAATCAATTCCTGTATTTAGAATTATTTAAGATGCTTCAGCAATTATACCTAATTAGGTTCTATCAGTAAAGTAAATAAATGATGTGATGTGCCAATCAGATGGCAGCAATGCCAGCTAAAGGAAAAGGAGCTCCTAAGTCCTCTGCATCATGCAGATGAGTGTTTGGGTGTTATAAAGCCATTTGCTATTTCATTGGTGAGAAGCAAACCACAGAGTCCATATCTGCTATTAACCATTCAATCATTTGAGGGCTGTGCCACCTCAGACACCTGCAAAGATGACTGCTCTTTTTGTTGGGTCGTTTGGCCACTTCATTTCCCTGCTTAATGTTTATAAAAGGCTCTGAATAGATAAAACAAAGGAGGGAAATGTCTGATCTTCCCATAATCAAGATCCACTGTCCTGCCTATAGAGAGAGGTTTTCAGACCAATTTCAGAGGAAGAGGGGCAGGCAAGAATAGACTGTCCTAGTCCTGGAAAAGAAACCTCCAGAACACTCCCTCTCCTCACAGAAACCCCAGGCAGGTTCAGTGGCTGGAGCTGCATGACAACATCCCCTCCACCCTCAACCTTTTTTTTTCCATAGGCACACTGGGCTCTTTTAGGGTTTTCTGGTGCACTCCAGACTTCACTGAACCAGCAGTTTTGTACAGTCTGTCACCATTGTGATTATGCTTTCCTACAGGAAAATCAACCAATTTTAAAAGTACCTCTCAGCTCTGCTTTTTGGCCATTTTATTTAATTGCAGTTTTTTCTTCATGTCAGCTAGGATGTCTTGCTTTCAAGCATAGAAAATTATTTCTTTAATGCCATGCCATTTTGTCTTACAGAACAAAGGGTTTTAAAGCAGGGACCTGCAATGCCAAACTACAACTTTCTATAGCTTGAGCTGAGGAGCTCAAAGCTATGACATTTCCATTAAAAAGAAGCTTTTTTAAAAAACAAAGTCTATTTTATAATCTCCCACACACATGGCATTGAGGAAAAGTAGACCTAAATGACTAGACAACACCTTTTTCAGCTGCTGAGCCCAAATACCATGCAACCATGGTCCCCAATGGAACTGCTGTGAGGGAATTACTGGAAAACACCATGTAATTACTAGCTGCAGTAACTGCAGTTATGTGTTAGATTGGACAAAATCATTAGAGCTGGTGGGTTTAAAAGTCACTATGAGACTGACTTGGCTCTCAGGCAGAGACTCTGAAGTGTCAGCTTTGGAGATGGGGCCTGGGGTGTTAAATCCACAGCACCCACATGGACTGGCTGGTGGTCAGCGCTTGGCTCTCTTTCTCTCTCTCTACCACTTGGCTAGGGATGAGCATTGTGAGAAGAGGCTTCCTGGAGTCCTTTCTGATCATGCCCATGTGCCAAAAAACCCCCACTTGTTCCTTTTTGGCACCTGTTTCTTTCCTTGGGGGGAAAAAAAAAAAGCAAAAGAAGCCTGAAACTCTTTTCATTTAGGCTGGTATAGGTCAGGCATTACTCACTGGGCTCAGTGTGGTAAGTGATATCAGCATTTTGTACCCTACCCAGAGCGTGTAATTAAATAGCTGATGGTTAGCAGGCAATTGCATTTAATCTGTGCTTCTGTAATTTGTAGTGTTACTGTGGGGGTGATTCTCTTTTGCTCTCAGACTTCCAATTTGTCTTCCTGTTGGACCTTGAGAGAGCATCTCAAGTGAGTGCTCTGTTTGCAGCAGAGAAGGCTTCCTGGCCATGCTGTTTTTAGGGCTTTCAAGGCTGTGCCCAGCCCTTGGGCCCAGCTGGGTCCCTGCCAGCAGCTTGGTGCAAAGATAAGCCCGAGGTCAGGGGCTGCAGTAAGCAGCCCTTTGCTTTATTCAGATGGGACTTGGAGCAAACTAGTCTAGTGCAAGATGTCCCTGCCAATGGCAGAAGGGTTGAAACTAGATCATCTTCAAGGTCCTTTCTAACCCAAAGCATTTTGTGGTTTCATGATTCTATGATTTGATCCTCAAAGTTCAAACCCAGGTGGAGGTTTTTTCAGCGCCTGCATTTAGTGGAGGATTTACAAGCAAGCATACTTTTCTCAGGCCCTGCAGCAATCTCCAAATGTGCCCTGACTGAGCTGACAAATAATGGGACAAAGAAAATAAAAGGTTGAATCACTTAAGGACAGGAAACTGTCTTGTACTTAGAAGCTGGTCTTCTGCAATCTGATTTGTGGCAGGAGCAAAGTATGTTGCCAGTCCACATTTTTGACTTTTGTTGAGCATTAACACGACATAGGGCAAAACCCAGATTCACTAAATGAGGGATATTTTGAAAGAAAATGTGAATTCACCAAGAGCCAAACAGGAAAGGGGAATCAGGGAAAAACTGATGAAACTTTTCAGAGGCTACCAAGAGACTAAGAATGTTGTGATCAAACATCCTTGGGGAAAAGGTGAACTCCTGCCCTGTTCCCATGGCATAGTGAAGAATCCTGTGTACAGTGGCACCGTGTCCAGCCATTCAGCCATTTCCTGCATGCATCTGACTGTGGTAGAGCAGATCTCCAAGCCACTGAATGTGGGTAACCTCTCACTACATTTGGATTTTTGCATTATGGGTTTTGGGAAACAAACAGGCAAGTTTTGGAGTAGGTTTGTCACCTAAAGTGACAGCTGGAGTTGGAATAACTTTGACCATGGAGGATACTGAACATGTGCTGAGGAATATATTGTGTGCTGATCTACAGCCTACAGATCATGTTGCACTCGCTCTGGCATAGTTATTAAGAACCAGCCCAAATTATATTAATAGAAGTAAAACATTACTGCTTAATGATACTGTGCCATTAACAAAGCATCAATAATGGCAGGATGGCACTACATACATAGATAAGCCATTGAGTGTCAACAAACTAATGAGTTATATTTATATCCCTGTCCAATAATGTTTATCGATGTGGTCGTGGAAAGCAAGGGAGACTGTATGTTTTATGGGCAGGTCTAATATTAGAACTAATTGGGGTTTGTGAGCCAGAACTTTTCCCTCCATTTAATATGTCTGTTGCAGAAATCACATACTTTCGATGGCTTTGCTCTGAGGCTGTGTGAGGTTTAAAAAGTGCTATAAAGAAAGAAATATAGAAATTACTGATAAGTCCAAATGTAACCCATTTCCCCCATGAATGCTCTTTTAATGCTTTGAATTAATTTGTCCTTCTGAAACAATGATTTAGATGCTTCTTAGTTTTTGTATGTCCTCAGCTCCACCACCTCAGGTCTCTTCTTTCTTCTTTGCAAACTTTTGTGAAGGCCACCCCTGAAATGAATATACTACACAGACTTACCAATGCCAGAACTTTATCAAAGCTATCAGCCAGGAAAACTGGCAGTGAAGCACAACAGGGAAAATCTCCTCAGATACCCAGCAGCACTCTGAGCTGGGCATATCTTTTCTCCCAACCAGAAATCCTTTTCCTGATTGTTAGGCATTGGTGCCTTAGTGGAAAGAGGGTTACTGGCACCACAAAGGCTTTTGGGTGCTACCTGAATATGAGTCATTTATAAACACCTCAGAGATGTGTGTGGCTGCCCAGTGCTTGAGAAAAAGCTAAACAGTTCTTAAATAACCACTGTGGAACTTCTCATCAACTTAGACTCATTCAGTTTTTGATTAAAAACTGCTTGAATTAATGCATGAACAGTGCTGGGGAAGGGCACTTGGAATACCCCATGGTAGGGAAGTGTTTCAGAAACAGAATGTGGACTCTGTCTCTCTTTCCTCTGCATGCAGGAGAGGACACCTGGTGGATTGGTTCCCTTGGGGGATGCAAACAGATATTTGATGCCTGTTAGCCTTGGATGTGACACTCTGGGAAACTCAGGCAATTAGGCCTCTAGGAAGCTCTGGTGATCCAAAATGAGCATGCTGATTGATTTTAAGTGTTGGAAAGAATGTTGCTTGTGTTGCTCACTGAGCCTTGAATGCCAAATATCTACCCAAACTGGGTTGTAGTCCAGATGGTCTTGCCCTGAGGTAATCTGTCATAATCTGAACTCACTCAATTGCTGTAATTTATGTGAAATGATAACTTCACTCCATAAAGAGGTATGTGTTTCCCTGATGAGAAGTGACCTTGTTTCTTATCCTCAATAGACAGGTATAATATAAATAAATAATAATAATATAAATCTCTGCTGTTTGTAATACCTGCTGTCTCTTGTTGGAAACCAGGGAAAAGGCTCTGGAATTGAGGCAAACTTGTGTCTCATTATGGTGCATCATTGTGCTCTACCTTTGCAGGAGCCACGTGTTGTTTTTCTTGCTGTGTCTGCTCTGGGTCACAAGAGAATGCTGGTCAGGCTCATCTGCAGCTGCTGGCTTTACAGCAGTAGATTGTGTGCCTTCAAGGCAAAAACGAAACCCAGCCCTTCTCACTCTAATGTCATCGACCCACGCCAAACTGATTTTTAAATTCTAAAGTAAAATGGCACCTGCAGTGTCAGACAGATTTCATGAAAAGCCTGAGAGAACCTGTCTGTAAAAGGTTCCTGATGGCAACTTCTGAACTGCTTTCCCCCCCAACTTACTTATCCTGTCATGCTGGACCAGCAGCAGCCTCTGAGGGGAGATGCAAGCCCCTGATCTGTTTCTGCACACTGGTCCCCAGGCAGCTCATAATGTTCTCCTGTCTCTAGCACAGAAGGCTGTAGCTGGCAGGCATGTGCTACCTATGAAAGGCTTAAGATATATGAATGCTGTGGGGGTGTCTGACCTTTATCTCTGTGCAATGATGGGAACATTTGTTACAGGTTCCCTCACTCTCCACACATTTCTATAAAAAATAACGGGGCCCCACACAGGTGCCTCTAGTCCTTCCTTTCATCTGAGAAGTGATAAATGCAACAAAGTAGCTAATTAAACATTTTGCAGTGTGGCATGCACAAATAATTGAGATTTCTAATGATAGTGCTGTGATAAATGAAGGAGTTAATGTATTCTGATGGCACCCAGACAATGTGGATAAAAGGATCAACCTGCCTCTTGTTTTCTCTCCCTAGCATCCCTTTTCCCCTTGCCTGAATTCCAGTTGCTACTCGAGGCAGACCAGATCAAGGAGCTAAGAAGATAAGATCTGTCCCAGCTGACTATCTCAGTAGAGAAAATTAAAAGTATTAGATGTCAGGTCATGGTCCTCCCGAGCTGCCAGCAGATCCTGCCCCAGGAAGAGGATTGGCCCCATTGGACTGCAGCCTCCAGAACCCTCCTCAAAACCATCTGCCTGTATCAGAGTGTGCAGGGCAGGGAGAAGCGTGGCAGAAGACAGAGAAGAAAGGACACAGCTACAGACACATGAATTCATGCACGAGTGCAGCTCACCACACAGCCAGCTTGACAGCAGGAAGTGGGATCTCCATCTGCCTGGAGCAGTATGAGACTTCCATTGTTTTCCTCTGCTATTGACAAGCTAAAAATAAAAGCTGCGGGAGGCAAAGGTTATCTGGTGAACCTCAGGGGCATAGTATGTTCTGCTTTGTGCCATGTAAATACTGGTTTGAGCTGAATGAAACACCCTGCAGATGCAGCTGGGTGCAACCTACTGCAGAATTTGGCCCTAGAAGGCTGTAGAAAACCAGACTTGCTGCAGCTGTAGGGTGATATTGCAAAAAGAAGTGTGTTAATTAAGCCCCGAGTGGCATTTTTTATTAAGAGTCTGTGAGTAAATATGTTACTTTAACTCCCACCTGGTGTGTGCATGAATTTAGTGCTCAAATAGTGTGCTGACAGAGCTGGAGGCTGAATTCTCTTTTCAGAGTGTTTTAATAACATCACCAACACTGCTACTGTCCCCCTAATGAATCCTAGCAGCATTCCAGGACAAGAACTTTTACCTACAGAATGGACTTGGCCCCATGAAGTCAACAGGATGATAATCCTGCCTTCTCTATCCTTCCTTCTCTTCCTCTCTGAGACTCTCTAATTCCAGATTTCAAAAATGTTTCCAGCCCAGTACTTTGCTGAATTCAACCCCAAGAAGGGTTGTGGTTTTAACAAACCAGTGTTTTCCACTGAAAAGCTGATTGCACTGAGACATTTCCAGACCAGATGTAGTGAGGACATCCATTAATATGTGCCTTTGGGCCTGTTTTATTTCAGATGTCAGAGGAAGATAAATGCTCTAACATTTCTCCTCCTTCAGGTGATGTGGTGGGTTGCTATCCCAGCAGGGCCATGCTGGAACTGAGACAAAATTGGATTGTGAAGATGCAGGCAGGAGCTCAGTAGCTGATGGCTGATAGACACAGCCACTCTTGGTCAAATGCACACTGGAACTGCAGCAGCTGCAGGGATGGTGTGTCCTGCTTGGAGCCAGGCTGGTTCTGTCTCTCCTTGCCTTTATCTGCCACAGGTAAATGCAGCTGCTGCTGTGAAAGCTGGTGGCTGCTGTGACCAGAGTGATGTTGCATGTTGACACTTATTTCTGCAGGCTATCCTATTAATGATGGAGATAATGAGCTCTTCCTTTGGTCTTCAGGAATCCTGAGAGGTGATGCAAACTTGTATGTTGTAGGCTTGGAAAGATAAGACCAGGCATGAAAATTCACCCTTCTCCCCCCTTGCACTTATTTCTAAAGATATTGAAATAATTCCACTGTTATTGCAAATTTGTTGAATTCCAGAGGCAGATAAAGAGCCACCACATGCAGATCCTTGGGGTTTAAGCACAGTGGTGCTCACAGCCCGCTGGTGGTTGTGTTTCACACCCACAAGTGGCACAAGCACTGCACAAAACCACAGCATTTCCAAAGGGGTTCCCACCAGGCCTTGGGCTGTGTGTCCAGCTGAAGGCTTGTTCCTGGAGATCATGACTACAGCGTTTGCAAGGTGTCAGTGGAAGGACCTTGACAGAAGCAATTGTAAATACTCCCAATTGTAATTAGGCATTGCTTTCCATAGCAGGAAGCACTGAAGACACCCAGCAAAACTAAAGGGCAGCACTTGTGGAGGCAGTGATTGAAAGCAGCCACTTGTATTCCACAGTAGGTGACAGACCCATGGATAACAGCCTCAGGATACACAGGCAATAGGCTTCAAAGGATGGGGACAGGCATCAGTGAAAAATGGTCTATTTGGCAGACTTAAACCCAGCTGGATGTATCCCCCACTGTTTATTAATCATTTATCAATCAACAACTTCTGTCCTTATCTGGTGTTTCACTGCTGCAGGTGCTATAATGATGCACAGAGACAGTCCTGGCTCTAAGGCATTAAAAATATCCAAAGAAGGGATGGGACTACTGGTAGCCAAATATCTCTGCAATTTCATCTTTTCTGTACTGTGGTTTGTGTTTTCTATTTTTAAAGTAAAAATGGGCTTTGGAAGAAAATTTCCTGAAAAAGAATAAATTAATAACACACCCAGTGGGAATTCAGAAATTAGGGAGTGGGGAAGGTGGAAAAATTACTCTTCCTCTGAGGTTTTGGGTGGTAGTGGCCAGAAACTGAGCAAAAGGCAGTTGTCTGATGCAGAAATTCTTCAATTTCTTATGATGGAAAGTACAGCATAGGTAAAAAACTAGAGAAACAGGGCAGAAAAGATAGCATTCATCAAGTTGTCCTTTACATCCAAAGCTGATTAACCAGACGTTGTGAAACAAACCGCTGTAAGCATAAGGCTGCCTTTAAAAAATCAGGTGGTTTTGAAATCATAAAGCTTCTTTTGTTTTCAGCTATTTAATCCTTTAGGGTTCACATGCTCTGGTCTGGATAGAATTTGGTACTGTTCCTGCTACCTCAGTGCTGCATGGGAATGGCTGTGTGGTGTCCTCAGGAGACACCCAGCTGCACCAGCACTGGAGAGCACCAAGAACTGCTCCCTTTCCATCTGCTGCCAAGAGGAACTCATTTTGGAGCAGAGGAAGGCAGATCTGTTCACCTGTTCACTTTTAGCCATCAAAGAGAGCCACAACCCACCATGGGGGCACCATTCACATGAGCAGGTCTCACAAAAGGCTGTTTGTCCTACATGAGCTGAGAACGGGTGCTTGCACTGGCAGCTCTTCAGGCTGTTGATTTTACTGCAAGCAGAGACAAAACCAGAGGGAGTAGGGAGCATGAGAATTCAAACCTGAGGAAGGAGCAGAGGGCAGCCAAGGCAACTCATCTCTTCCTGGAGCAGAAACAAGTAGCCAGTGTTGACATCTGACTGCTGCGTGCATCCCATTCCAGCATCCCAGCAGACAGCTGGATTTTCCTCTCAAAGGGAGGTGGTATCAGCAGAAAAGTGCCAGATGCCGAGATAATTTGAAGAAATGGGAAGAACATGGCTATTTACTGGCCTAGAGATGCTTTTATTTTCAACTGCTATAATTTTCAGCTGTCTCAATGAATTTAGGTCAAAGAGCCTGCTGTGCAGCTTAGTCCAGAAAATACCAGGCTGCAGAAAACACTTGTTGGGGAGGATCAAGGAAAGGGTGATGGCATTTACTGTAGTTCTGCTGCCCCACATTTTGTGTCCCTCTCTAAGGGGGATGAAATGTGACAGAGCATGGCCAAATGTGACTGGAGCCAGCCCAGGATCTGTGCTCTGGCTGCTGGTGAGCTGCTGAAGTAGGCCACCACTGCTTCTTTTGTTCCAGGTGAACATGGGCAGAAAGAATTAGATCCATCTGCACTAATGAGATAAATAGCACGGGGAGGAAGATTTGGGTGATCTTGTGAATGAGGAGATTATGATCAGTTCTTGAGCTTGAATTAGAGGTATTTAGAAGTTGGCATTCAGACTGGCAAGAGGTTTGTCACCAGAGATGGAGTAACTGGCTGCTGACACACCTGCTAGACATTGATCTGTCTTCCTCGTGCCCTGCTAAGCCCCCAGCTAGGAGCTCTTCCTTCCCTTAGAGGGAGCTGCAGTGTCAGGTTCATCTCTCCTCCTAAGGAGACAATTCACACGAACGAGCACACCTGAATCTAGCAGTAGTCATCCCCAACCTGGGCCTCTCTGCTGCCACCTTTCCTTTCCTGGAGTCCAGATCTGCATCTCTGCCTTGAATCCTTATCCTGTCTCAAGGTACACCAAGGATCTTAGGACTTGTACATGCCTCAGGTGACAATCTCAACTGGCTTTGGGAGCATCTCCATGAGGACCATGCACAGGAGCAGCACAGATTTAACACAAACCTTGAAGACACAGGCTAGCTTGGCAAGAAGACCCCTTACACATGGGCACACCTTTAGGCACACACATTTAGTTGCATACATTTTTTTTTTCTTCGCAATAAATATTTTAATCTTTTTGTATGAATAAAAAAAAGTTTTTCGAAAAATGACCAAAGCCAACAAAACATCCCCAAACCCAACCCCCCAAAAAGCCAAGATGTTTTCATATAGAAAAGGTGCTGCACCAGAAATGTTCCATCAGAGGACAAAACCAGTGGGAATTTCTGTAGCAGCGCAGAAAAGTTTCCTGTCTATTTACTGATCCTTTGAATGATCACATCCCTATCTGTAATGTTTTCCTTTATGCTGTTTTTGGCTGTTACATATTGTCATTAAGGCATACTAGATAGGGAGGATTAGATCCTTGTGTCTGTAGTTTGAATGTCAGATAGTGCCTTCCTCTTTGTGTGTGGTTTAGATTTCAGGTAGAGCCTTTCTCTTTCTTTCAGATGTAATTATGAAGATTCTCGGTTGTCTCAAATACTGTCCAGGTGTTCACCTATAAATATTCACAAATCATTGTTGTGTGTGAGCATAAATCTGCATTATCTAAGCATGAATGTGAAATTGTCCAGCTAGGTCATGAATATTCATCGTCTAGATAGACTCTGAATTGCCCATAAACTGTCTCCAATTTTAGCAGCTTGATCTAGGTTTCTTTCACAACCAATGACCACCCCCCCCCCCCCCCCCCCAGCTTTACAGAGGCCTGTCAGAGTGGAGACAATAAAAATTATCATCATGAACAGTGGTTACTCATGGTAAAAGCACACACTCATTCTGCATTTCTTTCTCAGTGTATAAAATGAGCAGGGACATGGCCTATCAACCTGCACTCAGTATTCCACACTGTGTGTTTTCACCCTTGATTTTCTCTAGGCTCAACTTGTTTTCTTTATAAGTTAGAGCATGACTGTTTTTCTCTCAGAACCACAGACACAGTGTATATGGGTCTGTCTTACTATAAATTGCTGTAAAAAACAGCTCTGGTGCCAAGCAATGAAGAATTAATCCCAGAATGTCTAGGAGAAGTGTAAAGTCCTGCTTCTTTCTGTGGTTATGCTAGAGCTGTCATGGAAACCAGGAGGGACAGTGTTGTTCCCAGACTGCTTGAAGGCTATTTGGTGCCAGTAAAAATTCCCCAGGAGCTATGTTTTTCAGCTCCACAGAGGACCCCTGTCTTATCCAGTAAAGTTCTCCACACATCATCTCCACAGTGTCAGATACCCACACCTTAAGGCAGGATTTATAGGAAGAAGATAATATGTTATATTAGACCATTTGATGGAACTGGAAAAAAAAATCAAAGTTTTGAGCTTTTACAGTGCTCTCAAAGCACTTTATGGTTGTTTTGTTTAGTTTTGGGTTGTTTTCACTCAAAAAGAAGACAAGAATGTCTGGATCACATGTATATATCTGCTTTGTTTAACTTGTAGATATCTAACTTTAAAGGAAGTACTTCTACTCTTTGTACCTTTAATGCTTTTTGGGGAAGTGGATAGTATTAATTGACCTTTCCCATGAGCTGAGGAGGAATGTGCTGTAGCATGGGGTGTTCAGAGGTGGAAACAGCAAATATGAGAGAAGAGGCGATGGACACTGTAGCTAAATTGATAGACTAACCAAAACTACCAGAAACTCTGGATCAGAGCTGTTCCCAATAAAATTAATGTGAATTTGACTCACTGACCCAAAATTCTGGTCAAGCTTGGATCTATATATCCTCTGCATGGGCTTCTCCCAGAAGGTGCTGTTAGGTGAAAAACCATATGAAAGCCCAGTGTGAGAAAAGTAGTAATCCATGCACAGTATTGGAGCAAAACATTCCCTTGTGCTTCATTTGTCTTGCCAGGATAATGCACTGCTTTTTGTCTCTCTCCTTAAGAATCCAAAAAGGTGACAGGCACAGGAGAAGTGGAGGTGAAATGACACATATTTGGACTTGTGTTTCCAGTGCCCAGAAGTGAGTACTTGTGACTTTCATTGATTCAATAATGTGGGAAACGCTCCACCGTGGCTGTTTAATTGAAACTCAGAACATTATGGTTCTCTCCATCTGAAATACATCCAGACCACCCAATCCTTGCATTTCCTTCACCACTCCTACTTTATTTCCTCTTCAAAATGATTTGAAGTGGTAGTGCAGAGTAGGAAACACATAATCATAGAAAGATTTGGGTTGGAAGGGACACGCAGTGGTCAGGCTGGGTTCACATAGTCCAAATTCTTCTCGTGTCCATTTAAGGTGTGAACAAAAGGACAATTGTGCCATACCAATCAGGAGCCTGTAAAAGCTAGCAGCTGCTGCCTAAAACCACAAAGATATGATGAAATAAGCTGAGAGTGTTTGCTTTGATAGAACAGTTCTTCTAACATGCTTTTTTCTTGATGAAGGATTTCTTGTAGAGGAACTGTGTGCAGTGAAAATTCTCTGAGACTGACCATCAGGTGCAATGTTGATATCAATGATACTAACAGCACAGTGGACTTCAGAGGAGCATTGTCCTGCTGCTGGAGGAGATACCATTTACAAAGGAAATGAAAGTCCTTGACCTAGAGATCAATTTAACCTCACTGCTGATGCCATTTGTTCTGTTTGTCATTGTGGAAATTCAGGGTGCTCTGTTTTTCTAGCTCACCATTTTTTTTCCAAGTAAGTGCAGCTGGGCTCTGGCAGAAAGCAGGGTGGAAAGCAGTGAAAATCCCTAGATATTTGGTCAGATGCCTGTTTTCAATATCTGTATTCTTTACTGCAACCCAAATAACTTGTTCAAATTCTTTCCAGCTTTCACTTACAATGATGCTCATGCTTTGTGCTAGTCATTTGTCAAAGACAAAAAAACCATAAAAGCTTGGACAGGAAAGAGACATGGGCCTCATCAAACAGAGGGAAGATACTGCCTGACAGTAAACAGCACCACATTGTACAACACCTTTGGCTCATAAGAGAACAGAGAGTGGTCTGACATCCCTTTAGGGGAAGATGAGGGTCAGGGAGAAAAGAACGAATGGTCTTAGGAGCTTTCCAGGGTTAAAGCAGAAATGAACTCTTTACCAACTCACACCTGCAGGATGGTGACATGTTGAATCACCTTTTTAAGGAGGAAACTCTAAAAAATTAGAATAAAAACATAAAAAAAGAAAAAGAGGCCATGCCTCTTCTTCATGAAAAAGCCAATAAACTAAACCCCACAGGAATAAGGGTAATTCTGACAGGATCCTGCCTGCTGCCCTAGGGGGCACTAGTTCCGAAGGCTTCTGTATACAGCAGGTGACAGAAAAGACTACATTTGTGTGAGGAGTCATAGTTTATTTTCAAGAGTCATACAAGGATTGACTTAGCTGTGAAGAAGTTCATGATTACACTTCTCTGAGACTCACAGGATCTGAACAGTCTAGATGCTTAGAAATGTTTAATTACTTTAAATATTTTTTCACATCCTAAAGCTGCTACCTCTCAGGGCACTTCAACCATCTTGGGTACTCATGGCTGTAGCACATGGTAACTCATGCTGGCAGTTGAGAAATTCTGTGTATGCTCCAAAAATCAGTAGATCCTGCTGACAGCTGGGTTGGAAGCTAGTGGGAATAACAGGACTGGCTGCAAAACCCACTCTGGGGTGTAAATTGAACACAGAAAACACAGCAAAGCCAGGACAACTGTGCAAAGCCAGGACTCATTTAAAGGACAATTTTGTCCCCTGAATGCCAGCACAGAAGCAACTGTTCTGCATGGCCTGAAAAAGAGGACTGTATGACTAAGCCAAGAACACAAACTGCACAGAAAATGTTCTCCTCAGCTGTGCTTAAATCAGGGACTCCCAAGCTTTCCTTCTGGAAAACTATGTTTAATCTGGCACATCGCTTGAGACTATTCAAAGACTCAGTAATCCTATTGCTGCAATTTTGTAGTGGCAACAGGAATTGTTATCAAGGGGGAGATTCTCCTTCTCAACATACTTGTAGAAGCCTTCATATGATGAGATGCTGTGTTGGGCTTGCATGGTGAGGTTTTGGTAGTGGGGAGGGCTTCTGGGAGAAGCTGCCAGAAGCTCCCTCCATGTCCAGCAGAGCCAATGCCAGCTGGCTCCAAGGTGGATGTGCCACTGGCCAAGGCTGGGCCCATCAGAAATGGTGGTAATGTCTATGTGATAACATCTTTAATAAGAAGGAAAAAAAGAAGGAAAAAATAAACCAAGGTCAGTGCAGAAGGCAGGGCAGGAGATGCTCCAGGCTCTGGAGCTGAGATTCCCCTGCAGCCCCTGGTGCAGACCGTGGTGGAGCAGCTGTGCCCCTGCAGCCCACGGAGGTCCCTGGGGATGCAGAGATCCACCTGCAGCCTGTGGAGGAGCCCCACAGCAGAGCAGGTGGATGCCTGAGAGGAGGCTGTGACCCGTGGGAGGCCTGTGCTGGAGCAGGGTCCTGGCAGGAATGTGCAAACCCATGGAGAGAGCTCACTCTGGAGCAGGGTCCTGGCAGGAACGTGCAAACCCATGGAGAGAGCTCACTCTGGAGCAGGGTCCTGGCAGGAACGTGCAAACCCATGGAGAGAGCTCACTCTGGTAGGACCTGTGGGGGACACACGTTGGAGCGGGCTGTGCCTGAAGGACTGAGCCCCATGGAAGAGTGACTCACACTGCAGCAGTTCAGAGAGAGCTGCTGTCCATGGGACAGACTGGTGCTGGAGAAGTTCATGGAGAGCTGTCCCCTGTGGGAGGGACTCCATGGCAGAGCAGGGGAACAGCTCCTCTCCCTGAGCAGTGCCAGGAACAACATGTAATGAACTGAGCATAACTCCAATTCCCACCTCCCTGTGCTGCTGGGGTGGGGAAGGTAGAGCTGAGAAGGAGGGAGGGGTGAGGGGAAGGTGTATTTAAGGTCTGGTTTTACTTCTCATTATCTGCTCTGATTTTGTTAGTAATAAATTCGATTAATATTTCTAATTTGAGTCTGCTTTGCCTGTGACAGTATTTGGGGTGTGATCTTTCCTGGCCTTATCTCAACCCATGAACTCTTTGTTATGTTTTCTTTCTGTCCAGCTGTGGAGTGAGAGAGTGGCTTTGCTGGGTGCCTGCCATCCAGCCAGGGTCAACCTCTACAAATGCTGTTGTTCAAGGAGGATGCACACACATGTCCTCTGGCCCCTGTCTCATTTGCTGCACCTTTTCCTTTTCCTTTTCCTTTTCCTTTTCCTTTCCTTTTCCTTTTTTCCTTTTCCTTTTCCTTTTCATCTTCTTTAATTTTATTTCCTTTCCCTTTTCATCTTCTTTAATTTTCTTTCCTTTCCTTTTTTCCCCTTGAGAGCATGAGATGGCTCATAATGTCATGGCCCTAATGTAAGTCCCTGCATTTGGGACAAAATCCAGCCTTTGGGAGTATTTGTTCCCCCAAAGTCAGAGCCTGCCCCATAAGAGACCTGTTTCCAGAGCATTACATTGAATATGGCTTTTGACTCTCTTTTCATGAGTATTTTCCTCTCCATGTACCCAAGTATATGAAGCTTGGATGGCCTTACTGCACAGCACAAGGGGCTACATTACAAATAACCAATTAACCATTAGCGTAGAAAACAGAAGAAACCTCAAAGACTGTTGAACTACATGTCCAGGGATGAGGATTATCTGTTTTCCCTACAAATAAATATTTACTACTTTAGAAATTGTCATATACTATTAGCAAACATTTCCATCAAAGAAGTTGATGAGAAGTTAAGCCCTGATTTAACTGGGACAAAATGTGGCCTTCTGTTGGCTGAGGATGCTCAAGATGGTAATTTTACAAAAATAAGCTATCATGAGAAGTCTTGAAATAATTTGTATTTTCTGAAGTTTCCAGACAAAATCATCAGCTGGAGTTTTTTTCATGCTTCTGCATGCAGGGGCAGACCTTGTGTTCTCACCTTGCAAATAATGGGAATGTAATATCTACATTTTTTCTGTGTTTAAACTGATGGAGAGCTGAGGATGAAGGGTGACATTGACAATGTCCTTTTAACATCTTGATTGGCAGGTCTCTGCCTCCTATCACTCACAATACCCAGAGAGAAAGCTATCTCATTAATAACAAAGAAAGAAAAAAATGAAAGCCACTGCCTTGTGTTGTCTGAGTGCAAGTTGTAAGATTTTGCTGACACCTGCAAGGTGGAATAAACACCTGCATTTTAATCACTGGGAAGTGAAGTCCGTGTATACAGAATTCAAATAGTCTGTGCAGGTGGCTCTTATTTAAAAGTAAATAGGTCAGCCTTCAGTCAGAAAATCCCCTTGTGATCTCCCCCAGCATGAGAGTGATCAGTGGCACATGTGTTGTGGGCTTCCAGGTTCTATGGGCTACCCAAGCACAGGGAGCATCAGGCAGAGCATCCTTTGGCTGGCAAACAAGAAAGGACAGGTTTGCATTGCTGTAGAGTGTCTCTGTCCCTCTGGCAGCCTCTCAGGAGCCCTCGGCCAGTCCTGAGTCGGCAGACACCGGGGGGGGGGGGGGGTGGGGGGGACGACGACACTCTCTGTGCCCCGAGGGTACTGAGGGCACCTGGGCTGGGGGGAGACACTCTCTGTGTGTGCCCCGAGGGTGCTGAGGGCACCTGGGCTGACAGCAGGGAGACACTCTCTGTGTGTGCCCCGAGGGTACTGAGGGCACCTGGGCTGGCAGGGAGACACTCTCTGTGCCCCGAGGGTGCTGAGGGCACCTGGGCTGAGCAGGGAGACACTCTCTGTGTGTGCCCCGAGGGTGCTGAGGGCACCTGGGCTGGGCGCCTTTGCAGCACAAGAGACACCAGAGACATCGGTAGAAGAGAAAGGGCCGACTCTCAGCAGGGGTTAATCCAAGGTTTTATTAGGAGTCCCAAAGGAGCTCCTGCACCTCAGGGGCCTCCTGCCGAGAGCCCCGGGAGATGTGCCAAGGTCACATTTAAAGGGAGGTGGAAACCGAAAGTAGATAACATTTTACCAACCAATAAGTGACCCTGAGGGGTGGGTACTGGGGGATGGACATTTAGGACAGCGTATGGGGCAAGGCTTGGGGGGCTGACCCCTGGCCTCTGGCTGATCACTCGACGACTTGGACCGAAACTTCTGGATGGAGGGGATGGGATGCTGAGTGATTGACAGAGAGCCAGGGTGGGGGTTTGGGGATGATCTCAGCCAGGGACTGGGATTACACAGGTAAAGGAAGGGGGGGGGGGGGTACAATCTGGGATAAACCATTTGGGAAAAATATGGGGATACGAACCAAAACTACTTCAAAGTATTACAAAGTATAAAAACAAATTACCACAGTAGAGTCCATGGCTTTACCTGGGCAGTGTGAGCACCTAAAGGAGAAGAGCCCAGCCTGGTGCTGGCACGGCCCCGTGACTTGCTCACAGGAGGGGATGCATCTCTGCTCACTCCAGAGACCATGAGCAGTGGAAGCACTGCCCCTGTGGGGTGCATTGCCCTGAAAAGAGAAGGTCTAGGCTGTGCTGGGGATGTGCCATGGAGAGGGAGAGCTCTCACTGCAGGAAGCAAACTAATTCAGATGCAGCAGCAGTACAGCGCTTCCCGCCTGCCTGCCAAGGGCGATGGCAGATCCAGCTGCCCTTTCACAACCTCCAAAGCAGCACACAGCACACAACAACAGAGAGAGAAATGAAAGCCCCTCAAAGTACAACTGAGGAGCACGGAAATTAAAACTGAAGGGAGAAGCGAGGAAGAGTTGCTGAATAACCTTTTGGAGCTGGTACCTTCAGACATGTGTGACAGTTCTGGGTGGTGAGCTGCAGGCACCTGTAGCAGTCCAAGCTATGCTTTAATTGAGTTACATGTTTTTATTAAAGTGCCCCAGATAATATCCTCCTTGCTCAAGTTTGCAGCGACACTTCTCTGTTCTTCAGACTAAAGCAGATTCAGCTTGTTGGTTGGTTTTGTGGAGTGCTTTTTTTTTTTTTTCTTTTTTTGAATCATTTTGTCACATGTTCCCTTTAGGGAAAAATAAAATGAAAAAACTTACCTATTCTATGATTATAGTTCAGGTTAATCTTCCTTGGACTGTACTTTTCCTTGCTCTGTATATATATGTAGGAATTAATAAGTGAAAAGTTAGAAGGCAGAGGAGGTTTGTTGCTGCTTTTTCCTAGTGCTGCTTTGCTCAATGGACCTCAGCAAAATTTTTTTAGTCACGATTCCTTTCCCCAGTATTCCCTCATCGATAAGAAACCTTATGCTTAAGACAACCTCAGAGAGATTTCCAGGACAGAAGACAGCAGTATGAAAATCTTGGAAAATTAACACCTATATCTGCAGAACGAGCAATAGCAGTTCAGAATATCTGCTCCCCAGCCCACTGATGGGCCCTCTCCTGATACAGATTAATCACCTCTTAGAAAATATTGGCTACTTTGTCCATTCCCTTCTTGTTCTGCACACAGTTTATGAGTGGTTGTCAATATCTTTTTAGTGTTTTTGTCCACACCATGTCCACGTTAGAGGGGTCAAAGTGCATTGTTATCTTTTTCTGGCAGACATTGTTATATGAAGGGTCTCAGTGCAAAGCCAGATTCGAGCCTCTATGGAAATTTTGCGTAGGTGTTCTGTCCAGCAAGTGACCACCAGAGCTGGACACCTCTGCTGTGTTTCCAGCCCCTTCACAACCCTGTATCTGTACATCTTTGCCTCCAATTGGTTTGGGTGGTGGTGTCCTTTGGGAAGGAATTAATTTTTTGTGGGGGTGTGGCAGGTTGCTCAGAGTTTGGGACTTTTGGCATGGCTGTGATGTCCATGACTACCTATGTGATGTCCCACAACATAGTGGTCTGTCACATCAACATGGGCTTGTTTCAACCAGATCAGCTCCTTTTTCTGTGCTGTTCCCAGCCTTTTAAAAGTTTTTTTTTGTCTTCCCCTTGGATGCAGATCATAGCATAAGCCATGATGAGTTCTCAGGGTCTTTTGCTTTTACACTACTTTGTCTTCCAGCATAAAGTCCCTGTTTCTCTGGCTGAACCACAACAGGAAGCTTTAGGCCACAGAATTGGGGTAAATAATAACTTCTAAATTAATCCAAAAGTAAGATGATTTCAGTTACAACAATCTTTTTCTTGCCGCTTTAATGCAAAATGAAAGAGATCCACACCCCACTGGAAAGGCAGGATACTTTTTGACGAATGCCATTTTATGGTGCCATCCTCTCTTGACAGCTTAAAGGGAAGACCTGAAAAGGAAGCTGTTGTATTACCTACTGTGCTTTGTACAGCAGCATGGACTCTTTCTCCATTTCCCCTGGTTTTCCTGGAAAAAGAATTTGTCTTCTCTTAAATAAATGCCAAAGATGCTGCTAAATAAGTTCCACTGTCTTTGAGTGCTTAACATGAAGGCTGCAGGTCAGGTCCGCGGCAGGAGGGCAGGCAAGGCACACAGCCAATGTCCAGCTGGCCACTCCTTACTGAGTGGGGAGATTGGCTCTTTCTTGGAGGTGAAAACTACTGGGTAAGAGCAGGAAGAACGAGGCTTCCCCTACCGGAGCACATAGCTGATCTAGAGATGGGGTCAAACCTCTTTTAGCAGCCTGACCTTACAAGGATGAGGGAGCTGCAGCTGTGACAACATCTAAAGAACATCGGTCCGTGCAGCAGTATTCTGCGTGGGCTGCTTCCTCAACAGAGTGTAATAAATGTATTTGCTGGAGGAAACCTGAGGAAATGATGTGGTGGGCTGACAAAGCAGCTCTATCACTCTCTTCATCAGCTGGACAGGAGAGAAAAAATAGAACAAAAAGCTTCTGGGTCAAGAAAAGGGCAGGGAGGGATCACTCACAGATTATTGTCATGGGCAAAACAGACTTGGAGAAATTAGCTTATTTTATTACCAATCAGATCAGACTAGGGTAATAAGAAATAAAACTAAAAATTAAAACACCTTTACCCCACCCCTTCCTTTTTCCTCGTCTTAACTTTACTTCTGACTTTTGCTACCTCCTCAACTGCACAAAGGGATAAGGAATGAGGGTTGTGGTCAGTTCATCACATGTTGTCTTGCTGCTCCTTCCTCCTCAGGGGAGGACTCCTCACTTTTCCTCTGCTTCAGTGGGAGTCCCTTATACAGGGTGCAATTCTTTCCCTGAGTGGTCCTGACAAGATCCTGCATGGATTTCCCACAGGGTCACTGCTTCCTTTGGGCATCCACCTGCCCTGGTGTGGGGTCCTCACAGGCTCCACGTGGATGCACCTGCACTATGGGCTGCAGGAGAATCTCTGCTCTGGTTCCTCAAGAAGCTCTTCCTGCTTCTTCACAGACCTTGGTGTCTGCACCATTGTTTCTCCCACCTATGCTCATCACTCTTCTCTCCAGCTGCTGTTGCACAGTGTTCCCCCCTCTCCCCACCCCATACAAATACATCATCCTGGAGGTGCTACTGCTGTCACTGATGGGCTCAGCCTTGGCCAGCAGTGGATCTGTCTTGGCAGATGGCATTGGCTGTGTCGGACATGGCAGACACAGCAGCTCCTCACAGGAGTCACAAGTGTAGTCCCCCCTGCCACAAAACCTTGCCACACAACCCCGAAGCTGACAAAGTTGCATCCCCACCTGGTCTAAACTGGGGAGTTCCACAGGCTTGAAAACCTTCCTGCTGAGAAGGAGGGAGCTGATAAATCTTCCTGCTGAGAAGGAGGAAAGGAAAGGGAAAAGGAAAAGGTGCAGCAAATGAGACAGGGGCCAGAGGACATGTGTGTGCATCCTCCTTGAACAACAGCATTTGTAGAGGTTGACCCTGGCTGGATGGCAGGCACCCAGCAAAGCCACTCTCTCACTCCACAGCTGGACAGAAAGAAAACATAACAAAGAGTTCATGGGTTGAGATAAGACCAGGAAAGATCACACCCCAAATACTGTCACAGGCAAAGCAGACTCAAAATAGAAATATTAATCAAATTTATTACTAACAAAATCCAAGCAGGATAATGAGAAGTAAAACCAGACCTTAAATACACCTTCCCCTCACCCCTCCCTCCTTCTCAGCAGGAAGATTTTCAAGCCAGTGGAAAATCAGCTTAGAGCAGTTGGATATCTGGCCCCAAAGCTGCTGTTGCTCTGTCAGTTCCCTGGGCAGTGTAGCCAAACCTACAAGAAGGTAAGCACCCCTTGAACTTGTAGATCACATTTCCTTGACACTGGAGGTCCTTCAGATAACTGTGATAAAATTATTCGTAAGATGAAACACAAAAGTCACAAACTCCTTTGAAAATTTTGGCTTGGAAAAGGCTGTGTGGCTGGGTATCCTGGGGTATCTCCTACTTCTCCACTTACACAGAAGATGAGTCTGGAGGGAGGGTGTGGCAGAAGCTCCACAGAGAGCAACAGAAAACTTTCCCAGGCCTTCTGAGAAAAATCTGTGAAAAGATCAGGGAAAAGAATGGGAAACAATTCCTATCTTAACCTGCTGCACCTGTTGTTGTGAACATGTGGAATGTGTTATGGAGATTTGTTTACCAAAGGGTGGTTTCTTAATTAGCCAATGGTGATGGTGTTTTAATCAAAGGACCAATTAGGTCCAGGTGTATCTAACTGTCTATAAAAGCAATGAGTTTCTTAATAATGAAATATATATAATGAAGAGATTGATCAGCCTTCTGGGAATCATGGAGCCAATGCTAATTATTACCAGTTTGGGGACACCCTACTATGACAGGAGGGCTGTGTTTTCTGGTGGTGATGAGAAAAGAGAAAAGCCTGGATTATTTCCAAGGTCATCTCTGGGCTTCTACAAGGTCAGCTTGGATGGAGAGGCTTCAGCAAATGGAGAATTATGCAGTGTACTGGGAAAGGCATGGGAATTCTCTGAAGACTAATTCAGCCAGTGAGTCACCCTGTGGGTTTCCCTGCTTCCACCTTCACCTGCAGAGACACATCATGCCTCTGTTTATCTTCCTAAGACAAATGGCTCTCAACATCCTAACCCCTTTCCTATGCCTTTATTACAGCAGAGCTAAGCTGGAATATCTGGAGGAACAGGCTGTTTCCTCCATCCCATCTTCAGAGCCTAAAAGATATCATGGTGGTGTTAGTCCATCTGTTCTTCTTTAGGAAACTGACTTTTGATGTACTAAGTAATAAAGACCCAGCCACTTTTTTTTTTGTTTTCTTTCTAGATTTATAAGCTCTAATTCTTATCTTGTCACTTCCTGGGGTCCCACAGAGAATTCTACAGCCACAACATCACATTCTCCCATGAATCCACCTTCCCCCTTGTGACTACAGCTGTTTCTGTGCTAATTACCCTGTCTAGCTCTGTTCATTCAGTGCTTTTGTTATTAAATAAACACTGCTGTTCTATCAGCCTCTGGTGAATGCCTGGAAGTGCTATCCAAATACTTGGAACATCCTGCTACCTCTACCTCTTGTGGGATAGATGTACAGAGGAGGATTTCCCAATGGTCTGTGTTTTCTCTGTTAGTATTGCTCAGGAAGAGAGTGTATTAGGTACTTTTCCCACCTGTGCAGGAGGGCTAAAAATGCAAAATATATATTCTGTGCTTCTATAAGATAAAGAATGTCTTTGAAAAATGATGGTCTTCCATCATCTTTTGGTTGGAGATGTATGCAAAAACAAAGACCTGCAAACCCAACTCCAAATGGTTTCTACAGCCAGTTTGTGCAGGTTCAACTCAAAAGGATCTTGCTATCTCAATTTCTCTTGGGTGTGTGAAATGTGCATATGTTTTTCCAGCTGTGTTGCTTTTGGCTTTGCTGGTAAATTTTCTGAAGTCAGGGAACTGGGCCTAACCTTTGCAAATTGAACCAGCATCTGATAATTTGACCCAGACTGTTTTACAGACTGTTGCCAGAGATGATTAACCTGCCTCTGGAATTTAGTGCATTGCTCCAGAGTTACTGTGTGCTACAGCTGGTTGAATAATGAGGAAATCTGGATGACTCCCCTCCTGAACAAGATTCATGCCTATTCGCAGAGGCATTGTAACTTATTATTCACCAATATCCCAGTGACTGCTGGGAATTTATGAAAATGCTTGCAAATTTTAAATTGCTGAAAAATACATTCTGGAAATGAGTTATTTGCTATTTGTCATACAATGGCCTCCTTTTTGGAGGCATATCTCACATACAAGTTTCAGTCATTGAGTCCAAGAACAAAAATTATGCCATATGACTATTCACACAGCAAGAGTGACTGGGAACCAAAGTGAGCCATTTGTGAACAAATTGCATTTTGGATATTATTTATCTGTAGTAACTGGCAGAGATTTATAAACATGACTTGAATTGTGCATGTTTGGAGCAAGTCAGTACTTTTGCCTGATGCTTTTCTTCTTCTGTCTAAGAATCTCATTTTCGATTAGGATACATGATATATAAACACATAAAATTTTAGTCTCTTGCCTGTGCCATTGGGAAAAAAATCTTCAAAATATGAGCAGGATATAACCAATAGAGTAATGTCTTTCTGCTCCCACAAATAACCTGGTACCTGAAGACACTGCCTCGTTCATCTCAGATGAATTTGGTATTTGAAATTTAATGAGCTTTAGAATGATGATGGCTGAAATACTAACATTTCTATTTCACTGTTTATTAAAGCCTGCAGAAAAGGTGTGTATGAGAGATGGCCACATTTGAAAAGACTAGGAAAACCTGGAGCAAGAAGCAATTTATAAGTAGGATGAGCCAGCAAGATGAGTGAAGCTTGGGAATATTCCCTTCCCTTGATTTTCCCATCTCCAGTCCCTGCTTATGAATATTGAATCCTTTGACTAGTTGATGAATGATTCATCAACACAAGCACACACACAGAGCAAAACAGGGAAAATGTTTGCTTTCGTGACTTTTGTTTAACCACTTTTTTGCTTGAGACAGAACAGAACTCAGGGTGCATGGGGGGATTGCCAATGAGGTGCAGCTGCTGCAAGTCCCATGGCAAGTTCGATTTTGAATGGTACTTCACCTTCCATGAATGGCAGGTGGCTTTTGTGCTCTGATGGGCAGACCATGTGAGGAGATTGGTTTCACACAGCAGGACTCTGATCCTGTTATCGTCCTCAGAGATCTTTGCAGTGTAGCACTACCCAGGGTGCCTTTTTGACAATGCATTTTCTTTGCAACACAGTTGTATCATATCTCTGTCTTAATAATCTCACTCATTATTTGCAGAAAAGGGTAGAGGTGTCCTGTGAACTCTGGGCTGGGATCGAACAAGCCCTTTAATCCTTTTAGTCAGCTCTTGCAGAAACTACTGCAGACCTTCAAGATGGAAAGCCTCTCCATGCAGTGCAGTTCTAGACCACAGCAGTTCTCCCAAAGGACTGGGGATGAGGTGGGGATAAATGGGGTCAAGGACATATCCTACATTCATGGCTGAGCAGCTGTATCACTACAAACAAGGCAAACTTCTCATTCACCTTCTCTTCCAACCTGTGAGATGGAGTCCAGCACTGGCAATGGATCTGCCAGAGGCAGCCATGCAAAATGCTCCCCTTGCACACAAGTGGTGTGTGGCAGCCTGGCATGGGAGAGTGACACTGCCATGAGACACAGGGCAAGACAGAGGCCTCCCTGCTGGGGAAAGTGAGGCAGGAGCCTTTTATCAGAGGGCCATGAGCTGTGCATGGCACTTTACAGCTGCAGTGAAGGAGCTGGTGCTGGGTGGTGGTGCCAGGGCTGTACCTGTGTCACTGCTAGCAGCCAGGAGCTGTGGTATCTGCTCCGTTCTCTGCAGCTCAATGTCTGTTCCTTCCCCAACCCATCTTCTGATGAGGGTAATGATAGTTGCCCACCATTTGGGAAGAGAGACAAACCAGACTGTGTGAAGAGTAAGGAAAGGAGTGGTCAGTCCAAAGAGCTGGGAGCATCTTATGAGGGAATCTGATAGTGCTGATAGGACTGAAGCAAAGAAGATACTGAAATCAGATGCTTGTAGAATATAAGGTCAGTCAGAGGAAAGTTGGGAAATGTTTTAACAGGGACCATATAGAAAAGAGGAACATCTTTTCAGGAGACAAAATGAAGAAGTGGATAAAAACCGTTAAGGCTTTTTGCCTTTAAAGTCCTTGATTGTGCAGATGGGGGTCTGCTTACCCTGCTGTTGCTGGCACCATTTCAGTAATGGCCACAACACTCTGTGTGTAGCTGGAGAAAAAAAATAATAGAACAATCTGGAAGTAATGAGTCAAGGATAATGTAAGATGGCAGTAATTAATTCCTTGAAATACAATTCCACAGGAGGGGGAAAAGAAAACAAGCAGAAGGAGGGTTGGGAATGATGCCAGATGGGAAGCCCAGGGGACAATTCTAGGAGCATACAAACTTGAAATAATTTGGAAATCCATGCACATTCTTAGGGGGGACCAAAGCTGGGCTGAAAGTTCCTAGTAGAACATTTGAATTTGTAGGTTAAGTTGCCTGTTTTGCCTGGGAAGCATGACTTTAGTACAGATATCTTCTCTGTTTATCACCTTCCAATAAGTGCTCATTTATTTTTTTGGTTTCTAAAGGAAGTTTCTGGGCATACAGAAGCAGAACACCATCTGAAAAATACTACACTAGCAAATAGCCTGGCTTCTTGCTCCTGATCTCCTGATTGTTCACACTGAGAGTGTGTGTGTTAGCATGTTAGTCCCTGAATCAGTCTGATATCCAGCCTATACATATATTTTAGAAATTGTAACAAATCTTTTTAATACAAATTTTTGTGACTTTTTGGTGACAGTAGAGAGCTGTTAGAACCTAACAACTGGGTATGGAGGCAGTGAGCAAATGCAGTGAAGCAAAGTCTCAGACATTTCAGGATTTTGAATTTTTGCAGAATCCATGAGCAATGACTCATGTTCTTCTGATTTCTAAGTTAAAAACCTTCCTCTATGGCTTCAGAATCAACAAAGGATTCAGGAATTTCCGTACTTTTTAGTGATGCCTTAATTTACCATGAATGAGACTGAGCTTGGAGGCTCAGGGTTTAGCATCCATGGTCATGGGCTCTGCTGCAAGTGCAAAAATCTGAGTCAGTCCCTGTTTATGGTTTTGGGGTCCTTATCACCCTGAGATCAAGTCTCATTTTGTATGAATTCCAAGGATACCTATATACACCAAGGTTCAAACTCCTGAACCTGGAAGAGCTGAAGGCAGAATGTACAACCCTTGCTCTAAATTGTCAGGGAGATTTGGTACAAGCCTCTATCAGTCTCAGTATTCAGACCCCTTCATTTAGACTAAAGGAGTCTCTCTAAGGGTTGGCAGCAGCAACACCATGCTGTGATTTGCAATGCAGATCAGTTGCCAGAGGCTGAAATAACATACACTTTACAAGCTATTTATTTTTGGCCCTCTGAAATCAAGCCTCAGAGCTCACCTGTTTTTGTTTTAGAAGAATACCAAGAAATTGCATCAAAGAAGGTGGATGCTAGGAACAAAAGGAAAGCTACCTAGGCTGTGTGCACTGTGCATTATGGGAAAGCTACCCCCAAACCCCACAGACAGTGCAGCTCATTTTCCCTGATAGAATTTGATAACCCTGAAGACACTCACGTGGGGCTGGCAGGTGTCTACTGTGGATGTCCCAGATACCAGAGGCATTTAGAAGACAGCTAAATTGCTTCTGGCACCTTTGGCTGCCCAGTGCTGGGCTGCATGGAGGTCTAAGCAATTTCCACACCCTTGAACAGTGACTGGTCTGCATTGGTGTGAAAAAGGTGCTGCTTTCCACCAGACCAGTCCCCAGGGAACTGGCAGGTGCTGGAATGGCTGTGGTACTCTCAGGCCAACTGCTTCAGGTCAGCCTGGCCCCAGCTCCTTCTCTGACAGCCCTCCTCCTTCCTGCACTCCCTCACTTGTCACAGGTTAATTTTGGGAGTGCAGAAGTGACCAGGGTTGTGCTCTGCTGCTTCCCAAGGATGGGGTGTCTGGGATGGATGGTGCTGGATGGCTAAAGGATTTTAACATCAGGGAGGTCTGCAGAGGTTAAAGGAATAAGATTGGATGGGTAGAGGGGTTCCACAAGTTGTTTTCAAGGTCATGCTCACTCAACTATCAACTCCAAATGCTGAAGGCAAAAAGATGACTTCTGGTCTTCTTTGTCCACCACTGTTCCCTGGGTATCATCCTTTCAGGCATGGCATGGCATGGCTGTTTCCCTCCTCATTCCAACCTCTTGTTTTCCTCTTCCCAACACCAGTCACAAACTCCTGTTCCCTTTTCTTCCCAGGCTATTTTAACATCAAGTTTCAATGTTAGCCTAGGAATAGAATATCCCTTATTCCTTCATAAAAATGGTGGGAAATACAGCCTTACCTCATACAATCTCTTCTCTCAAAATCATCAAAGCTGGTAGCAGCATCACTCTCCTGTATCCTGCTTGCAGGTTTTGGTTTTTCACAGATGGAGTTTTCATTTAATCAAGCTCAGACTGAATGAAAGCAGCACTATTAATTAAACAATGGCCCATCTGGTGCATTGCAAATATCTACAACACTGGGAGATTAATATCAATTATATCAGAAGCTGGAGGGATGCAAGACCTGCAGAGATACACTCTTTGGCATGTGTTGGAACCAGGCAGAGGAAGAGTGTACTATAGAGTGGTGAGATCTCTGGGCAGGGAGCAGCAAGCTTCTGATCCTGTTGCCAGCTGTGATGCCAATATTCTTTGAGCAGCTGGACAATCAACGTCTGTGAAGGTTTTTTCAGGTGAAAGCTGGGGCAAATTTGGTGTGTTACTCTCAGTTATACCTTTGAAAACACATCCTTTGTTCCTGTACCTTAGAACTCCTTCACTATAAAATCCTTTCTTCAAAACATGCTTTAGGAGCTGTGGAGAAAAGAGTCTACAAGGACTACAGATAAAACCTGCAATATCTGTTTTGAAATCCCTATTTGTGGTGTTTCAGTTCAGTGTGGCGTTTCCTGGCCCAAATCCACAAACTCCTCTTATCAGTTCTAGTTCTCTCTCTAAGCTCATAATTGTGAGCATGCTAATTTGGAAACCAGATTATTTTTTCTACAAGTCATGACTCAGCCCACTGACACAGCCCAAGACATCTCAGGTTTCTTATGTGCATCATATTGTAGCAGCAGCTATCCTGAAATCCAGGAAGGTTGATTGCTGTGGTGGCACATAGCTGATTTCTGGCACATGTGTGGCACATGTGGTGCTGGAGCTGTGCAGATGAAAAGAAATTATTTTTGGACATGTTGATCCACCCCTTTTGACTGTGGTGGCAGCTGTGGGTGTGTGTGAAATTTAATCAGGGCAGGGCATGTCACTGGATTTTCTTATGAGACCACGAAGAAATGGGACTAGAATTTAAAAATAATAAATAAATGAAAAAGAGAAACCAGCTCTGTTGTGTTGTTTTTAAAGCAGCTGGCTTTATCAAGGTGAGGAGTTGTGTGCAGTAAACACTGGGTGACTGTGATGAATAGCTGTTCAATCAGAGATGGAAAAGTGCCACTTCACAGTAAGGAGGGAAAAACTATGTCTGTGCTAGAAACAGTGACTGTAGATTTGTTATCAGATATGTGAGTTTCCTGGTTTCTACATATAGCTTTCTGCAGCAATTAAAGGTCACAAATGGGGTTTCTTGAGCAAAAGTTCCGTGCCTAAGACCCCAGCTGATGACACGTGCTGGTCCTTTTTTCCCTGAAAGGTAAAACTGATTTTCAATTACAAGTTGGTGGACTATTTGCTAGATGGGAATTAAGTCAATCAGAAGCCAAGACTTTTTTCTTCCCTTACTAGATTTCAGAAATTATTTTGGCTTTGGGCTGAGTAAATCCAATGTCAGGCACATTGGCCTGCTCAGATTTAAAGCTGCTTTGGCCAGATGAAATAAAGCAAGGATGGGAGAACTGAGTTGGAACAAATAGAAACCGTCCCAAATCCTCAGACTTAATCAGCTTGGCTTGACAGGGTTGGAGGCTAGCAAAGTGTTTAAATGAATAAATATTTTACATTTCCTCACTCTGGAAAGGCTCCTTGGAAGTTTCCTGTCCCAGATGAGGTTATAGGATACATATATGCTTCTAATGCGAAAGCTGCTCCCCTCACTGGAGAAACAGTTTGAAGAGAAAGCTACACAACTTTGTGCTGCTCAGTGCAAGGATGGGGTCCAGGTGCAGCCTCACATACACCTGCATATGGCACTAAAAGAAAGGGGCTTTGGACTTGGTTCTGCCATCTGCAACTTATTCTGCCACCTGCTCCATGGAAAACAACTCATTTTTGAATGCAGCTGCACCCCAGGGGAAGATGGGTCATGTTTGTGGGCTGTGGAGCTGCCAGCCCTCTTGAGACACCTGAATGCATTAGAGAGGAGTTGTCCTTGACTTGACACAGAGGGATTTGAATGTGGCTGGTTTGTTCCTCTGAAAGTCAGACTTCCTGCTCCCCAGTCTATGATGGAAAAATCTCTCCTTTTGGTCTATTATCTTCTCATCTGTAGAATTATTTTATTTTATTTATTTAATTCCTTTTATTTTATTATGTTTATTTATTTTTTAGTTCCATCAGAAAGATGAGAAAAAACAGTTGAATGCCTAGAAAAAAGGAAGGAAAAGAAACTAAGTCTCAAATATTGTTTAGCAGTAATGGTTTCTCCTTGGTGCTATAGAGTGTTCCTGAGAGTAAAAACTGAGCAGGAAGTTGTAGATGAGGAAGCTCACAGAGAATTGACATTATCAGAAGCCTTCCAGATTTAGGACCATAAGAAATAAAGTTTACCTTGTTGATGCATTAAACCTATACAAGATTTTGTGAGATTTTTGGGTGAAATTTCTTGTAGAACAGACACAAGGCAGGAAGAAGGTCTCATATTTGCTCTGGGCTAATAGTATAGATCTGAGTGGGTTAATTTTTCTGCTGACCTCATCAATCTCAAGTCAAATTGGTGTTCTCAACTAATTGAGGGTAAGGTCTCCTTGGCAGAGATGGGATTAGATGGGATGGTAGCCACCTCTGAAATAAGACTTGGGTATGGTACAAGCCATCCTGATCTTGTTTACACATCTGTCCCCTTGTAAATTCTACATTTTTATTTTTATTGATGCTTTTACAGTTTGACAAATATTTTTCTATGAAGAGAAACATAATTAACTTAAGTAATTTATATTAATCAGAAAGGGGAAGACTCATGCAAAACGGGTAATTTTGCACTGAACAGATCGAGTAACCTAATGAATATAGATGATGCTGATTTATGTGTTTACAGAAAAGTAGCACAGGGCTGGGGGGTGGAGGGAGGAAACAGGCCAGGAAAATGGACTGTTAAATGATGTCCTATGATTTCTGTGGAGTCCTGCTCAAGAAGTGTTTCAAATGTAAATGCAGCTTTTCAGTGTGCTTACTGGGACTAAATTACTCAGAGCGACAAAGCAAGACATTATACAGTCAGTGTTTCTCAATGATGGGCTGACCCTCCATCCCACAAATAAGCCACATTGTTAAGTGTTTCCACTCATTCATTTCACTGGGGTTTGTAGGGCAAGGACACATTTCTATCAAGGAGAAGATGCATTTTGCAAAAGCTAATGTCAAGCTGACTACCCTCTTTCTAGGACTTGCATCAAAAATGAGTAGGAGAAAACATAGTGTTGAAATGTCAGCCTCTTGGAATTAATGACAAAATACCCATGGGATTCAGAGGTGACAGACTCCTGTAATGCACTGGATAACTGTACAACCATAGATGGAGGGAAACTATCCCTAATCCCATTTGGTGCCCTAAAATGTGCATATTGAAGGCATCGTGGGTGTGTGCATAATGAAAAGCATCTTGGTCTTTTATGGAACTGCTAAAATCTATACAACAATTGATTTACCTTCAAAGACATTTCTAGTTTAGCATCTCAGACCTGGCACACGCACTTGAAACCTCAGGGGAAAGCTAAGAAAGTCCTGATATACCCCCAGCAGTTGCACAATGGACTCATGTTTCTTGTTTCTCCTTGAATGAAACAGGTAAGTCCAGGCATGAGGGTTTCCTTAGCTTCACATCTCCAAGAGGAGTCATTACCTCCAGCACTCAATGCCCTTTTATCAGAAGCTGTTACAGCTCTGAACAGAGCAGTCTCAGATTCACAGCTTTGTTTGCTCAGGTGCCTAACACGACTAGATTTTGGAGTCATATTTTATTAATCTTTTAAACAATCAATAATGAAGAGGAATAAACTTTGTTGGAAAGCTCCTTTTCTCCCGGAGGCTCTCAGAAAGGTTTGCAGCCTGCCTGCAGGGAGCACAAAGCGGCCGTTTAACAGTGAGCAGCCTAATGTGTGCTGGAAAGTAAATGGAAAATATCACTTGCTACTTCATCTTCAGCAGAAAATGGGGGGGGGAGATGAAATATAATGATTCTGTAATGTTTCTGCAGGCATTTGTCCAAGACTGCAAAACACCAATACTGCTGTTGTGAAGGATGGGGCTTGGGTGGTACCGAAAGTAAATTCAGCTTTAGCACAACCAGCCCATTTGTAGCTTTTAAAGTGTGTTGCCTGCCCTTGCTGGTGTGGGAGTACTGCAGGTATGGATACTTTTCCTTCAGCAGCAGGCATCTGGCAGCACTGAGGTGGGCACCCCCAGGGGTTTGATCTGAAAACAGAGCAGGCATTTCTACTGTAGTGGTTATTAAGCACAGGCACCAGGTGCTTTGTGCGAGGTTTGCACCTCTGTCAACAAAATGCTGCCATCCAGATGAGATGTTTTCTAAAGATCAAGCCAAAGATCATTCACAGAAATGAATCAGGAAAGCCCTAATGTCTCTGTGATGGAAAAGGCTGGACTAGGTGAGCAGATTTTGTTTTCTTTCTGGCTCTGCTGTTTGCAAAATGCTTCACAGTTCAGGTTCACAGTCCTGATTTTCGGATTACAAATTGTTTTCTCCCAAAGGAGGGATCCATGCCAGTGCTTAATTTTCAATACCATTTGCTTCAGTGTTGCAGTTCAGGCTTTTCTGCAAATACATACTAAGGACTGCCCATTTTTGTTTGAGTCTCAAAAAGCTGCTGAACAGTTTATTCAAACAATTCTAATGAGTAATAAAATAAAAATATTACCCACAAGCAGAGAGCAGGTCTGGAAATCTTAATTGAAAAGCTTTTTAAAATTATAAATGATTGAAAGACCTCATGGCTTTCTGGGATCTGAGCCACCAGGATATATTTCACTGTCTAAAGCCTAGTATTGTTACTGATTATGCTTTACAGGGAGTCATAAGAGGCCTTCTTTGTCTGCTAAGATCTTTTATATCCCTTGTGTTAAACATGGGTGACACATTGAAAGAATGAGCAAAACTAGCACCTAATGGGACGTAAACACTGGCAACTCGGACTGTTAAATTACAGTGTGAGCCACAGTCAGTGCAAACCTCTTTCTGCACTCTGCAGGGTGTCTTTTTGGAGGTTTTAGTCTGGTTGAAGTAGATCTCTTCCATTTGCACCCATGAAAACCTTCTGAATCTAGGCAAAACCTGAACTATTGCTCTGCTACAAGTCATGCCACATCAAGTGTCTTATTGCTGTTATCATTAGTACTAAATCTGTTCACTTCAGGTTGAACAACGATTTGGAGCAAGCAGTTATCCAAGGGAACCTCAGAACCACCAGACCCTTGAAACAGAAATGGAGGAAAGCTGATCAACAGCACATTTAATGCTTTGTGATTTGTGCACACTTGCAGAAATCCCAGAGAATTGCCACTCTTTGTTTCCCTGCTTGCCATCTTCAACAAAGAATAAAAGAGCCTATGAAAATAGTGCCTATTGAATGTTGTGAGAATAGCAGCCAGTTTTCCCACAACATTGATCTTCTCATGGTCCTCTCTTTCTGCCTTTCAGGGAGCACATCAGTGGTGCTGAGCTGCAGGTAAGTGGTGTTGTCTGGGAGAAGCTCGAGCCAGCCATGGCAGCCTCCCACGCACAGCTGAGGTGGCACAGCTTGAAGTGTGCTCTGCTTTTCTACACAGGAGTGGGGGTAACGCTGACTGGTGGGAGTTAAAAAACCTCAGCTCCTGGTTTGCTTTTCAGAATAAGTTTTGATTAGATAATTGCTCCTGTAGAGGCCCAGCTGCATTTCCTGAATTTGGATTTATTTCTTTTTAAACACTGCCACCTATTTCTGTTCCTCCTTCCTCCTTAACGTATGATCCTGGCCATGGATTTGCTTGTTCTGTCCTTGAGTATCTCTACAGCTGAGGTGATGTCTGCATCACACTGATTCCTTCTAGTGTTGTCTGTCCTCCACACTACATATACTGGTAGCCAGGAGAAACAATAAAGTGATTTCTCATCTGAAGAGGAGAGCTAGAAGTGATAATCAGAGTACAGCAGAGCTTTTGAATTCCAAAGTGCTTTGTCTACACCTACATTGCAGATGACAGGTGACAGTTTTTATTTTCTAACCTGAGGGAAAACTCCTGCCTGTGATTAAAGGGACATTCCAGCCATTGCATGCCAGGGACCATGCTGTGCACAGGGGAAATGGTCTAATTTCTGTAGACATGCTGCTTCACGCTATAGCCCAATAAACAGTCAGATATGTTCCCAAAAGACACAAGAAACCATTGGCTGCTAGGAAAACTTCAGGGATACAGTGTTTTGGTGTCTCTCTTTTGCATGTGGTATCTAGTTTTTCCCGTTACTGAAGAACTGTGAAATGGGGACCATATCTGAAGATCTATGATCATGAACTCTTTGCTGGAAATGTGTCTGCCTTGCTAGATGGGCAACTTCAGTCAAATTTCTGTATAGAAAAAGGTGGCAAATATTAGCAAAAAACATTTTCCCTGAGGCAATAGTACCACTTACACTGTACTCATATGGCTTTTAAAATACATTTGGCAGAAAAGTGCAAATAATTTCACTGTCATGGTTTTAGCTGATTTTGATCTTGCTAAGACTTTACACTCACCATCACAGTTCAGGAGTAGATCTCATTTTATTGTGCAAATATGAGCAAACATTCACATCATTTTGATTTCCAGATAAAAAATGTGACACCAAATGAGGAAATTGGTAAACTTAAGGTTAACTCTACATTGGAGTTCAGGTATTTTCTTGTATATCTTTGCTCCCCTAAAATGTGCCACTCTCCTTCCTCCTTCCCTGAATTTGCTCTTCCTGTCTTATATTCTTGTAGACTGTTCTCATGAACTATTGAACAGCTAACACATTCCTTACCTGAGGGGTTTCACTTATGTGGTTAAATTGTCCCTATGTTCCTAAGTTTATAGAGCATTTTTAAGCTTTTTCTTGAAAGAAAATGTTTTTCCTGGAGCTATTTCTGGAGATAGGATCATGCCAAAATGACCTTGACTTTGAAGACACTTCTGAGTCCAAAAGTTACTAGAGTTAAAATGCACTAGAATAAAAAAGCACCTGGATCTTTGGTCAGGAAATCCAAAACTTTGATGTTTGGCTACAATGTGTGCATTTGCAGTCCTTTTCTATCCAGTATCCATGCTGAGGATCCTGCTGTTACCCAGTGGTTGTCCACAGAACATGCATCAGTAACTTCTCTTTTTTTCTGTTGTTTAATACCTAGAAAAGCTGAGAGACACAATGAATATTTCCAGACAGTTACTTTCTCATGAAAATAATTGCTGTTGCTGGCACAGTGCTCCTTGGCATTGCTAGAAGGTTCTGTGTGATTTGGGCAAGGCAAGAACCATCACTGTCACTCAGAAGATCATGTGCAAGGATCTGCAACAAAACAGGGAAAAGCTGGAGAAGTTTTTGTCTTTCCAATTTTTTTTAAATAGAAAACTGCTAAAATGGTCTGCTAAAATGATCAAATGGAGAACACATTGTTTTTGTTGCTTTCAGTTGTAAGGATCTCATGGTGAGCACATGAAGTGAGCACAAAAATTAATTTCTGTGGTTATCAGATACTGTTCTATATTAGTTTCTCATGGTCTGTTTTAAAACTATACCTGCACCTAACACTTCACCTAAAAAGTGAGCTTTAACTCTGCATGATGGCAAAACAGGAGCAACAGATTTCTTATCATTCCTGTCAGATGCCCTTGAGCAGCTGTAAACTGGAGGTGGGGTTATGGTGGGTGAGTGGCTTTTGTCACCAAAGAAGAAGTCCAGGCTTACCCAGGACTGAATGGGCAATGCATTCATATTCCCACACCATTACTCAGATATTCTCAGACTATTAGGCAGGGGAAATGAATTTAAAATTGAATACTCTTTAGTACAGATTCTTGAAATTACTTTTACTAATCAACTCTGATTTTTAAAACATTTTTTACATAATAATTTTTGCTGTTAAAGAGAGTAGCAGGGAACCTAACAAAGGCTTGGGAGCTAATGAATATAATTTTGTACTCCGTGTGTTATGGCCCAGAAGCCAGGCTCTGACAGATTTCTTTATTGAACCTTCAGTCAGGCTCTTTGTGAGAGTCATTCTGTAAATGAGGGTTTGTAAGCTGTGACCGTGGAAAGGGTTCATTGTCCATAACAGTGGATGGTTCAAGGGCCTGATTAATGGTAGTGAACAAACACTTTCACCTTGAAGGTTGCCAATTCAGGTTTAGCCCAGTCTGAGTGTGACAGCAACTTTACTTCTCAGAGCTGTAAAGGGACAAGAATGATTGACAGAAACTCATGTGGCAAATTACACTACAAAAATATACACTGGGGACAAGAGGGAGGACTCTCATATCTTTAGGGATATCTTTTGTAAGAGTTTAACTGGTCTGGTAACCTTCCCAGAGATCAATTGTTTTGGAAGGCTCTTCAATGCCTGTGGAGAAGCACCTCTCACTATGTGGTCTCTGGTGAGCTTAAATTGACTCATTAACTAAACTGGGTCATATAAGTTCTGTCCCAAACATGAGTCCTGGGAAGACTGAGGAGCGTTGGGGTGACACTGGGAAGTGTTTCTGCCATGCTGTGTGTGCTGTGGCACGTGAAGTTTTGTGCATGGAGTACATGAGCTTTTAACACTTCCTTGGCAGGGATATTTCCTATTCCCTGCTGTTGTTGTATCTGTTCCTGGCTTTGGTATCTGTCTGTAAGATTGCCAGGACAGAAGCTGGTTCCAGCAATCATACAGTGCTTGGATCATTGAAGAGAGCTGAACCTCTTACTGCCTCTGATTGCTATTAAAAATGTAGCATGTTGTGCACTGGATGAGGAGGAGGTAATTTCACTGGTGCTGCTTGTGCTGACTCTATTTTGTTGAAAAATTTCAGGAACTACATTAAGACTGCCAAGAAGGTGTGACTGCAACAAATGTTCCAAGTTTGGTTTCTTACAAGCATGCAGAACTTGTGAAGGTTTGTTTGTGAAATGAGAGATTGGCCCTGATGAAATCAAAGTATTCCATCTTTAAACTGATTAAAGCATACTTCCTGGGCTAATTGGTTAGTTAAGAATCCCCTGGAGATTAGGAGGAAGAACTACATTCTTGTATCAGTGATAGGACCAGATGTCAGTTGAGGTGGGAAGCCCAAATAAAGATCACACTGTGATGTGGATCTGTAGGAACAGGGAGAAGAGTGTCATGAGCCAGCTTATTGCTGATTAAGCATCAGCTAATCATGCCATTAATCAGAAAATCAAAACCAGACTGCTGGATGATAGGGTCAGTGCACTAATTCTTATTAGAAGTAAAGGGAAAGAAGGGTGAGGGTGATTGGTGTGCCTTCCTCATACTGCTTTCCAAGTAGCTTGGCAGACAAAATTGAATTTTACTTTGTTTGCAAAAATTATTCTTCACAATGATATTTCCTTATGCTTCCCAAACATTCTTTACTGTGTACCTTCAAAGTACATGATAAGTTTCATTAGTTTACCTTCAAAACATGCTCTACTCTGCTTAGCATCTCCTTGTGTTTGCTCTTGCACCACTTCTCTATGTTATTATGGAATTTAGGATGTGAGTGGCAAAATGTGAATTTAACAGTGCAGCACTCACAACTGGAATGAACTGTCAACTGCTAATTATTCACTGGGAATGTTCATGGATAACTGTGAATAACAGATACATCTGAGAGTTTTCCAATCTGCCTCTGGACGTTCATAGGTACCAAAATAGTGGCATTCATTGCATGATTTATTTGTTGTGAAATGTTTACTTGGCTCTGCTCCCACATCTATACCATGAAGCCAACAGCTGTAGGACCCTAGCAGACTTTCTTGTGAGATATCTAGGGCTTCCTTTTTCAAATCTGTTCAGCAAATACGGGAAAACCAGCTTTTTTTTCCTGAGGGTTTAGTATTTCCAGCTTCTGTTTGATCCCAGAAGCCCAGAAGCATCAGAAAAACAAAAGCAAATGAACAGAGAAGGGATTCCTTAAAAGAGATCTTTCTCAAACAGAAGTCATTGGTAGTCAGTGATTCCTTCACCAAATCCAGTCAATGCCTGTGTGCTATTCTGCAGGAAATCACACTGAGCAGTTCTAACACTACCCTTGGGATCCTGCCAATTTTAAAGCCTCCAATGAAACCTCAGGTGGACATCTAAGGGTGAAGTGGAATCAGTACTGACATTTTTCCTGAACAATTTCTTCCATACGGCTGGAAGTAAAATGTGTGCTGTCGGGATCCTGCAGCAGCCCTGTGAGAAACCTTTATTTAAGGAGACCTGTGGACACCCAGTACTGTGCTGTCAAAACTGAGGCTAACCCTGTGTAGCCCTGCTGTCAGCTTAACATACAGACCTTCTTTTGCCTCCTCAGCTATTGAATACTCTGTGAGGACTGTCAGCTCTGGCTCTCTGGGGTGGCTTTCAGAGTTGCTGGTTCTAAAGTTTTAAAGCAGCTAAAAAAAGTTTTATAGTAGCTTCCAGCACCTAATGGTATTAGCACCCTGCTAATGGTATCCTATGGGAAAGCTGGGGAGGGACTTTATACAAGGGTGTGGAGTGATAGGACAGTGGGTGATGGCTTTCCACTGAGGGTAGGTTTAGATTAGACACTAGGAAGAAATTCTTCTTCTGTGAGGGTGGTGAGTCACTGTAACAGACTGTGGATGCCTCACAACTGGAAGTGTTCAAAACCAGGTTGGATGGGGCTTTGAGTAATCTGGTCTAGTGGAAAGCATCCCTGCCCATGGCAGGGGGGTTGGAATTTGATGATCTTTTCCAACAAACCATTCTACAATAAGAAACTGTCACTGAAATACTGAGTTTGGTCTACAGTCAGAAATCTGGGGATATTTGATATTTTTGGCTCTGGTTAATGAGCATTTTGTGTATGACAGTGGTCATGTTTTCACATGTCTCAGCAACTACAAAAGCTAGAGAGACTAGAACAATAACAACAACAACAAAAGATCCTCCTTGAATTCCAGGATCTGAAGCATTAAGTAAAGCACTGGTTTTATAAAAACTGGCTGTCCTAGTTTTGGTGAGGATGGAACTAATTTTCTTCAAGGTAGGAAGTATGGGACTGTGTTTTGGACTGCTGCTGGAAACTGTATAACATGGGGATGTTTGTGTTATGGCTGAGTAGAGCTTATGAAGAGTCAAGACCTTTTCTGACTCTCACCCTTCCCACCCGCGAGGGAGCTGGGGAGACACGAGGAGCTGGGAGAGAGCCAACCAGGCCAGCTGATCCCAGCTGACCAAAGGGACATTCCAAACCATATGGCATCTTGCACAGCACATGGAGCTGGGGAAGAAGAAGGAAGGAGGGGACATTCAGAGTGAGGGCGTTTGTCTTCCCAAGTCACTGTTTTATGTGAGGGAACCCTGCTTTCTTGGGAATGGTTGATCCCCTACCTGCCAAAAGGAAGTGATGAATAAATTCCTTGTTTTGCTTTGCATGGGTCTGTGGTTTTTGTTTTACCTATTAAACTGTCTCTATCTCAACCCACAAATTTTCTCACTTTTACTCTTGCAGTTCTCTCTGTTGTCCCACTAGGGGGTACTGAGTGAGTGGCTGTGTCATGCCAGGGGTGTTAAACTCAGTGCTGCTCTTTCCCTGGAGACTGGCCTCATGTATGTTGGCTTCTCTGTTTCCAGTGTGTGCTTGTCAAACCATTTCACTCTTCCTTTCCAGCCTCGGTGGTGACTGCAGGTGATGCCAGCTCCTCCCTGCCTCCCTGCCTTGTTTTGATTTGAAAAGCTTAACTCTTTTAGGTAACAGATGTTTCTCTGCCTAAAGATGCCACCCATAGCAGGGAAATAATCTCCTGAAATGGAAAGGGGACATTAGCCTGGGCTTTGACATGTCAGATCTGAGAGTGGAAGGGTTCTGTCAGCAACCTCAGGCAGAGCTGGGCTGGCAGGGTTGCCATGGCAATTAGCTTGTTTATCACATCAAGGTCCCCATAATCAAACAGCAGAGGATGTAATTCAGAGAGCACTGAAAGTAAAATATGTATATCTGTATGTATTAGGTTGCAAGAAAATGGTCAGGCAATCATAAAGTAGTGTTAGTTTGGGCCTTGGTTTGAGTGGAGCGAAATAACTTATAAAAGCTTAAAATTTTAATTCTTTAATTCTTGGACTGTTATTGATATAAGAACAGCTCTATGATATGCAAGCTCCTGTACAAATTTACCTGGTTACAAAGTGTAGCAGTATCAGATTAATTTTGAAAAGAAGCAATAGGGTTGATTGAAAGAAACAGGCATCATTTTGTATGAGATGTCTGCAGTAATCACTAACCTGCTTAACTGGACTTTAAAGGTCAGGCCACATGTTATTGGAAAAGTCATTCCCTTTGGATTCACAAAAAGTTCTTGCACTTCACCTGGGACTGCAGGTTCAGTAGGTGCAAATGAACAAAATCAGGAATATTACTTAGCCAAACATGGGAGCTCTTGAGCAGGGAAATTCTGTCTTTCTACAGGCACTAGGACTCCAGGTGTCTGTGCAGACTCTGCCTCCCCATGCAAATGGCCTTTGTGCTGTTTATGGACTGGGCCTTTGCACACATCATTGGAAAGCTTCAGAAACAGAGAAGTGACCATACATGAGAGAAACTGGAAGCTTGCAGTCAGGGTCTTCTGTGGCAAAAATAAGCCTAAAATATGCACCAAAGTATAATGTTATAACTGAGTAAATTATATGCTTCAAAAGATCCCTGCATACATATTGAGCAAGTGCTGGCTATGAATTTACTCACACCATACTGTGTATATTTGAGTGACTGGAACAATTCCTGAGGTTAATTACTAAACTAACCAAAGGCCTTGACTCATTTGGAATTGATGGAGAGAGCTGCACTTACTCCTCAAATTTATCAAGTAAACACAATTATGCTGGTCCTGACACATGGCTTGACTAATAGCACAGGCCACTGGAGTAAAACAAACACCCTGCCCTGGCATGTGTCTCTCAGCCTCAGAAACTGTCACACACCATGAGATGAGAGCTGGTGCAGGAGGGAAAGCAATGCCCACCCACTGGGTATTCCACCTGATGCCATAATTTTAAATTACACTGCATTACTAGAAATTACAGAAAAATATGACATTCTCTACCCTGGAAACTTGGGGTATGCCTGCAGATAATTCTCGCTAAGTGGTTTTCTGTTTGTCAGATACAGAGCAGTCTAGTTGGCTACAGCAAGCAGGACAGTAAGCAAGATGAACACAAAGCATTGAGGTTTGAGATGGTGTCTGAACCAGCTGCCAGTGAACTTCCATCAGAATTTCCAGTGGGAACAAGAGCTGAGAATAGAGAAGAATGGCTCCCAGCCATCTGAGAAGCCTGCTGCAAACTACTGCTTATCAGCCCTTGCTAAGGCTGGCACAGGGTGTGACTGCTGTGACCCAGTGCCACAGGAATCCAAAGATCCCCTCTCCAGCTTGCCTCCCTTGCAAGCCATTGTTGGTGCTTCCTTCCCTTGCCTTTCACTGCATGTTTCTGTACCCTGTAGAGATGTCCTTGTTCATGAGGTTTTTCCAGGAGGGACTTTCTTTCCCTAAATTGAATATCTTTTTAAGTAAGCTTTCTGCTAGACACACACAGAATCACAAACCTGTAAACAGAGATGAAGGAAGGGCTATGAATCTGTGATTTTCAAGGTAGGTTAATTTGTGATCTGAAAGCCTTTTCCACTTCTAAGGTAATAATAATCATATCCTTAAAAAAGCATGATGATGTTCTTCATTCATTACTAACTTAGGTGTGCAGTTATGGACATCTCCACTTAATAAAGCCCTCAAATATGATTAAATCCTACTAAAGCTCAATCTTAGGTGTTTATCTGAAGTGGCACTTAATTTGTTAGTGCCTTAAGTGTCCCTCTAACAAATCCTATCTAAGTACAGAATTATGAAGCAGAAAGTGACATCCATAGCACCAGAATGATGACATTTTGTCTTGGCTCTGGATAGGATGGGGGTTAATTTTTGCAGTAGCTGGGGGGCTGGAGAAAGTTAAGACTTTAGGTTAAGAGGGGAAAGGTTAAGACTAGAGGTTATTCTATACCCCCTCATGTATCAGCAGGGGTGGGGTGAAGAGACATTTCCAGGGGCAAAGGAACTGCATCCAGAGAGAAGGGGTCCTTCCAGTTAGGATTATGTGGCTGCAGTTAGGTTGGCTTGAGCTCTGCAGCAAGAATTTTGCATGTGAATCACTCTCTCTCTTTTGTATACTTTTATTATTAATATTGTTGCTGTTGCTATTTGTTTACTTATCTCATTGCTGTTTCCAGTAAATTGTTCTCATCTCAACCTGTGATCTTTACCTTTTGTGTCCCCGGTTCTTCTCTCCAGACCACTGCAAAGGGGAAAGGGAGGGGGAGCAATCAAGTGCCAGTGGGCTGTGGAGAGTCTCAGTGGGAACTAAGTTGGAGACTACCATTCCTAAACCAGGACACATTCATTAACAGAGGTGGTCCTGAGCACTACCAGCTTTTAGAATAGTTTTCAATTTTTGGTTAGCCAAGGCTGCATCCTGCCTGCCCTGGAGAAACGTCTGCAGCACCTTTGACATGAAATTTCCTAACTTCCTGTACCATTTTGGCTGTGAAGAAGGGAGTGGCAGTAGAGGTACAGTACCAGCCTTTGGGTACCCCATCAGGTGCCATACAGGCCCCTGGCAGCACCTGACAGGCAGCTGGAGGGATATGCACATGGACATATCACCCACAAGTAGGAATGTGCCTGGTGCAGAGTGAGATGCCTATCCTGCCCTCCCCCTCCTGCTGCTAGCTCTCTGTAACTGCATTTGTGATGTCCTTGTGCTTGGGCTTTGCCTTTAGTCACAAAATTTGCATGAGACAGCCCAGCCAGAAAATTGCCAGGAGTATCTGTTTTCAATTGGGAAAATGGGAAACATGATTACAGAGCTAGTGCAGGAAGACTTGAGCTAAGAATTGTAGAATCATAGAATGGTTTGGGTTGGAAGGGGCCTTAAAGGTCATATAGTTCAACCCCTCTGCTAATGTAGAGTAATATGTTTCTAAAAGAGAAGAAAAGAATAGAAAGAAAACCTGGACAGGCTTTATGATGACCCTTTTAGAGTTTGAATGTAAGTGTTTCATGTAGCAGGATTGCAGAAAAGCCAGCTCTTCATTATGTATAATGTCTGTATCTTCTGGAAGACCCAGTGCACTTAAGCAATCAAAAAAAAAAAAAGTAATTTTGACAATTCTTTAAAAAAGAAGAAGTAAAGGGGAAGGAGAGGAAAAAGGGTTGAAAGCACTCATTTGCTCTACCATGGGTTTATTTTCATGTGGTTTTGTGATCACAGAAGCACTCTGCCAAACTTGCCCTTTTTTTGTGAAATGACATGAATCAAAGTTCAGTCATTTTCGGGAGTGAAAAGCTTTTTGTTCTCTTTTAGTAGGAACCAAATTGCAGTGTGCACCAAGGAGAAAGGAAGATGAGTGAAGGTCTTGCACCATACTAGTAAGAAGTCAATGCAGTATTTGAGGGCAGTTTATCTAGATGCACTCAGCTTATGGCATAGGAGCCTGTAGTGCTATAAAGCCAAAAAGCTTAAGATCAGGCATTGAGACAGTAATTAAAAGAAGTGTTTCCCTTAGAGGGCTACAGAGACACTGGGCTGCAGCAGGTGGCAGAAATAGAGCTTAACAAGTGTCTCTGTGCCTCCAGGAGTGCATCCTGGTGGCAGCCAATCCTAGTCACAGTGCACTGAGCCACCTGCTCCTGTCCCTGGGCAAGGTCTGGTAGCCAGCCCACATGCAGGGAGAGCAGCACGGTGCTGAGCCTCACTGCACTATCTGCTGGCTCCTGGCTTGGACAAGGAGCTGCGTTTGCTGATGGTTGTCATTGCTGGGCCTGGTCTGCAGGCAGGAAAACTCATGTTCTAAACACCTAGCTGTCCTAGTGTGACACTAGTGACAGCTGGATCACTGGTCCCTTCAATGAAGTCCTGCATGTCTTTGTTGAGCACTGATTACTGCTGATGCAAAGAGCTGTGCTTTCTCCCCAAACTTGGTAGATGTTTCCTGGTTGTAACTACCATGAATTATTTTCCCTGGGTCTGAGTTATTCCCCCAGATCCTTTGAAACTTAGGAACTCCACAGCTGAAATATCCTAATGATTCAGGGCTGTTATGATTTACAATCCTAATTAGATTCCTCTGTACATTATGACTGATTCTCTAATTGTGGGATGCTATGCTTTTCAACAGGATTTCTGCTTCATTCAGTGAACATGATTAGTCCTGCTCTGGGGGGGTCCCTTTTGCTGTATTTCCAGTCCTTAGATGGCCTCTGTGTTTGGTAGTCTGACTACAAACGTTTTGCACCAGAGCACAGGTTTGGGAGAAATTTGGATGTGCACCAACCCCTTCTAATGCCCTGATTTCCATAGCAAGGAAACCCTGACACACAATGAAAGAAAACCACTGTATTTGTAAAAAAGTATCTAGTCTGGATAATCAGGGAAAGAGGGATACTGAGTGCCTCTGCAGGTAAAGCAAAGTACAGCTTATATCACCTTCATCTTTTACTGCCATGGATTTTGGGAGGAAACATTCACAGCAAACACTTTAGGGACCTGGAGAAGATGGTGGACTGGGCTGTCATGATTGAATCGATGTGATGTGCTTGGAAAAATGGATTCTGTCTGTACTTCAGCCACACAGCTTCTGTGTGATGCTGGGCAGAGAAATTCCAACTCTGTTTTCCACATCCTGCCTGTGCACAATACAAGCTGTGGAGTCTGTTGGTAAAACAGAGGAGAGAAATCAGCAACCAGACTCAAAGCAATAAAGTGCCTCAAAACCTAACATCCCCTACCAAGTCAGGACTTTCAAATGCAGCACCCAGCACAGCTGGACATTTCAGATGTAATATCTCACCGTCTCAGCTCCCCATCTCCATGGGAAGCAGCAATACCACATCAATCCTCAAGATTTGCTGTGTATATCAATCAATTATTTTTTCAAACCACTCAAACATTGTAATGATGAATGTTTTAAAGAACTTATGATTAATGTTGTCTTCAGATTAAGTCTTCACAGTGTACATAAATAAGGCCTGGGGCTGAACATAGACAAATTAAGATAAAATGAATTACAGAACAGCTGCTTCTGGGGGGAGCAAATCCACTGTACTCTCCAGGTGGTGAGGGCACTTGAAGATGGTGTGTGTGGGCATGAAAATAAGTCCAGGACATGTGCTTTGCCCACAAAACACTGAAGCAAGCTTGTACAAACCTCTTTTCATTGTTATCTTTGATTTTGCAACTTTTCAACCTTTTTCAATCAATGAGATAGTTTTTAATGTATTAAATGTACCAAGGCAATGCAACAACTCAAAAAGCGAATTAATTTTTCAGTGCATGAAGCACATTTAAAAAAGAAGAAATCAACCCTCTTATATAAATAACAGTAGTAAATGCTGGAAATCACATGGCTGGTAGTGACATGCTAATGTGGCCTTGTCATGGACACTGTGACAGCCACAGTCCCCTTTGAACAGTACCCACACAATATTCTTTCCTGGGTCATATTGTGTAGCATCCCTATCTGGAATTCTGCTCCAGCCTTGGGTGTCTGTGTGTCTTGGTACCTTTATTCCTGGGCAAGGAAGCACCACTCAGCCATCTTCTGACTTTTTGAGGAAGGACTGAAGGAAAGAGAACGGAGAGGGGATCTTATCAATGCATACAAGTAACTTAAGGGTGAGTGTCAAGAGAATGGGACCAGTAGTGCTCTGTGACAGGACAAGGAGCAAAAAACCTGAAAACACAGGAAGTTTTATCTGAATATTAGGAAAGACTTTTTACTCTTGAGGATGCTAGAGCCCTGGCACAGGCTGCCCAGAAAGGTTGTGGATCCTCCTTCTCTGGAGATATTCAAAACCTGCCTGGATGTGATCTTGGGCAGTCTGCTCTAGGTGAACCTGCTTTAGCAGAAGGGTTGGACTAGATAATCTCCAAGTATCTTCCAATTTGAATGATACAGAGATTCTGTGGCTGTGTGGCTGACAATCCATATTTCCTGTCCATCTTTCTGCTTTGAAGATTGTGGGCTAAAACTGTGCCCTGGCTTTCTCCCCACTGTAAAGAGTTTGGCTGTAATTTAGTGTGAGCATGAGTTGTGGTTGCCAGCAGCAATAAAGCCCTGGACCATGCTTTCTGGCTCAGCTTGAGTGTCTCAGGAAGCCTATGGTGAAGTCTTCCTGGGCACAAAAAGCACAGCCACCCTGGAGCTGGCAGCAGCTCTGAATCCCTGCAGTTTCAGCAATGCAGGGGGACAGCAGATGGAGACTGCTGCTCCTGGGGACAAGGCAGTGAGCTGGTGCTGCTGGCAGACAGTTGCAGGGAAGGAACTCAGAATAGCTCAGACTCCTCTGAAGCATGACCTGGGCTAGTGATGAATTAGCACACAGGAGACAGTGAACTTCTAGCCCTGAGGTTTAGTGTACATCCCCAAGGCTAAATTAGGAGGCTGTGTCACAATCCAGCTAAAGCTTAGGTGTCTTCCTTTACTTGGGTGCATAAAAAATATGGGGTCAAATCATCCAGTGGTTCTAGCCACAGAGATCCTCCACAGGATAGCAAACAGAGCATCTCACTTGATGTGGGCTTCAGGCATTTTTTCTGCATGAATGCTTCTGCTACAGCTCCTCCTGGGAGACCAGACCCAGAACTAGCAGTGGTGGATTTCTGACTCTCATCCTCTTCCCTGCCATATGCACCATCTTGCTGTACAATACCTGAGCACCCCTTTGCATAGCTAGTACTTTGCTGTGGAGAGAATCCAATTTATACTAAATTACAGGTTGGCCAATCTGAGCTTGCCAGTTCAGTTGGAAAACAAACAACCTCATCTAATTTCCTGCATGTATGTTTTTCCTGCATATTCTTTAGCTTTGCCTTGGCATTTCAATAGCAGCAGGAGACTATTAGCTTGTCAACAATGGTCTATTGCATTGACATTATCTCTTAATTACACAATTACTTTGTTATGTACTGTAGTATGAGCAATAAAACATTTGAAGTACTTCAAGCAAATACAGTTTTAAAGGTTTAAAAGAAAAAAGACACAATCCAACTTTGATTCAAACTACCTGCTAAGTGTAAGTACTTTTCTTTCCCTCTCTTAATAGATTAAGGAATTAATTGTACAATTAGTGCCAGAAAAGGTGCAGGTGAAATGATTGGTAAAATGGTGCTCTTTGTCTTTTTACACTGATAGACACATCAAGAGAACAGGGCTGCTTTACTCACACCACTCCTTGTCCTATCACCATGGGACCCCTCAGAAATTAACTGGATCCAGTGCAGCACATGCCACGTGGCTGGGGGCATCCTGACAATGCCCTGCATCTGCTGGCTCTGCTGTGCCATCAGGGAAGTGCTGGCCTGATCCCACTCCTGGGTGCTGTGGGGTCATCTCCTAGCACCAGGTCCAAATCTGGGGTTACACCACTGGGTTTTCACTTCAGAGAAGCTGACCTGGTATGCTGTACTGGCACTGCTGCTGCCTGAAGGGGTGCTGGAAGTGCAGCTCACAGCCAGGCACTCTGGCAACCCACTCCCACCCCTGCCAGGTTATTGCTTACTGGCAGCTGTGTTGTCATGCCCCAGACTTGCTCCTCCCAAAGGAGTCAAGGGTACTTTGTCATTGCCCTTGAATGACAGTAAAACTTGGGACTTTTTAGCCTAGATAAAACTGGTGCAGTTGGCAAAGGTTTTATTTTAGAAGCAAATCTCATTATCCCCTTAAAAGTCCAACACTGCTGACTTCTAGACTTATATTTTTTCCCTTCAACCCTTGCTTTGTCTCCTGACAAAATCAATATCCTAAAAATAAATAAATAAGCATACAGTGCAAGCATCTAAATTGAAAAGCAGCAGCTGGCAGAACCATGCATCTTTAATCTAGATTTAGTCACCCAGATAAAGTGAAACTTTGCAAGACCCCTCAGGCAAAGCGTTTGACAAATTTTCTGTGCTGCACTTCAGAAGGCCATGAGTCCTTTCCCCATTACAGGTGTAAAAGAACAACAATATGGGAATGCTCCCAGTCACTTCTCCCACAGCTCCCCTCAGCCTCTCTCCTGGGATAGATGAGGAACATGATGGTGACTTTGGCTAAGGATTTGTGTGTCAGCACAGAGGAGGAGGAAAGCTCCAAGGGTTGCTGGGAAGGAGTTGGGATAAGCTGTAGGAGCAAGCTACAGATCCAAACAGCTGGCATGGTTTCACTGAAATACTTGCATTTTCTCAACCCCTCTGCGAGACGAAAACCCATTTACAAAGAAGAGCACTGTTTTCCTGGAGGGTGCTTTGTTTCTTTTTATTTTATGAGAACCCTATAGGGAGGATTCAGGGATGATGACTTGAGCAGGATTGCTTTTCTGCTAATCTTGCCAGTCAAGAACTGCACAAACATATAACAGCAAGATACTTGCAGCAGCTCAGCTCCTCACCTACTCCCATCGCCAGAGAATTTTACCTGGTGCCCTGTTCTGTGACTCTTTCTGGCAAGCAAAAAAAAGGTGTCATAATGTTGCATTATTAGGGGAAGAATGAGAGATGAGAAAATGCAGGTCTGTTATACATCACTCAGGGAATGAAAATCAGCAGCTCTGAAAAACATTCTGGATGTGGATATTACAGTGATGGCTAATGAATAAGGCAGTGAACAGAGCATGCAGGTTTTTACACCAGTCTGTTTGCTTCCTGGGGCTTCTCATTGGGTTTGCAACACACAGTTTAGCTAAAATTTGACGGCTGTTCTGCACTGAAATATTTTTCAGAGCTAGAGATAAGTCTAAGCCGCACTGAGATGTCAGTGGAGATCTCAGCCCCCCGTGACATACTGGAGATGGATTTGAGCCCATTCAGGCTTTGCAAAAGTGTGAATAATTTTAGGAAGGATTTTGAAGGCAGAAAATATTAGCTTTTTTGGGAGAAGGAATCCTGTGCATAGAAGCAGCAGGGAATGGGTGACAAAAACTAAGAAGGGAATGCTTTTCCTTGCATAGAAATAAATGTTTCCTAGTAGCCCCTGGGTAGTGGGTTAGGAAGTGGATAGAGATTAATTTGTCCTTTTAACATATTCCTGTGTGTGTTGCATGCACTAACTGCTCTGGCAACCCTGGTCTCAGACTCACAAAATCTTTTCAAGATAGGATTTTTGTGTTTGCAGCCGTTGGCCTGATGAAGCTATAATGGCAGAGAAGTTCAAAGGCACCAGATGCTGAACCCTGGCTCTTTGGTTTTTTTTCATTACATAGATGCAAATATCAGCTGTCAGCTAGAGATTATGCAAAATAATTCCTTTTGAATGATAGGAATAAACACTTTTCAAACATCTGCATGAAGATGAAAAACAGAAGATGATGACAATCTGAAAGACAGGGGGCAAGGACAACATAAACAATTAGCATGTATGGGCAGACGTGAGAAGAAAAGGGCAGGCTTTGTGATACTTGTTGCCACAAGTGCTGCACACTAGAGAATTATGTGCTTGTTTTTTGCCTTCTTTTTGGCACTGCATCTCAGATAGGTCCTGCCCTCCTGTAAAACCTCTGTAGCTCAGTGGAAAGTGATTTGTAAGTGTCTTTTGAGACATCTCATTTTTTAAGCCTCGGATTCAATTTAGTTTCCATAAGTTCTTCATACAATTTGATATTTCATGGCTAAAAATGGTTATTCAACTGTAAAGACCAACATTTTATTTTTTCAGAAAGGGTCTCTTGAATTTAGATTGTAGTTGTTGAAGGTATTTTTCTATTTAGAGGAAAATATGAACTATTTTGACACATTTTAAAGCTGATTAATTTTCTATTCTAGTTAAAAAATGCATGAAAATAGTTTTCTTGAGCAAAATTCCTGACCTATTCTGTTATTGTATTTTGCCTATTCTGCATATGTGCTGTTTTTCCAGCAACAAACAGCCCTGTAGGATCATGGGGGAACTTTGGTCTTTTTCTTTTCTCTTCCTTATTCTTCCTGCCTAGGAGCTACTCTGCAGTACAGAATAAGCATTTCCTTTTTATTTTCTTTCTTCCTTCTTCAATCTTGCAGCATACCCGCCTCACTGTGCTCCCACACTTTTGAGTCTTTCTGCTTTGTCTGCATTTCTGCAAATGAATCATTTTTTTTTGCATCTGTTTTTGTGAAAAGGAAAAAAATACAAAGCAAAACAAATGAGTTCTGTGAAATGTCAAGGAAGCTGTTAAACAACAGTCTTGAAAACGGCACCTTAATTGCATCACTAATGGGAGTTCTTATCTAATTGAAAAGCAACGAAGCAGATCATTTTTATGTTGTAGTTTCCATTAACCACTGCCTGAGAAGTGGAGAAATGAAGAGGAACCACAAAACGAACCTTTGCAAGGGCTGGGGGTCTCTTTGGCAGAGAGAGGGATGTGCCTCCTTGGAGACTTGGCTGCCCACCTTACCTGCCATTGGAAGCATTGGTGCTGCCTGTGGAAGGCAGTGGGAGGTTGAAGCAGCCATGGAGAAGGGGTGCTGGGCTCTCACTAGGAATGCACCAAAGCCATCTCCTCACAGGGCTCTGTGACACCCACTGAGGCACAGAGAACTGTAAGCCTCAAACTTCTGGGCTTAGCAGAGCCTATTTTTATAAAAGTTTTATTGCTTAACACCACCTATCTGTGAGTAGAAACTTTATTTTTGGATAAGCTTTAATGAAACCTTGGAGCACAGACTGAGGTGCACAGAAAGGTGCTCTGTGTTTAGGGTACCTTAGGGCTCCCATATCAGGCATACTGCCCCTGTGAGGACTGGTTTGCACACACACACGGGCCCTGACCTGTCTGCAATTACTGCCCCTAGGATGCACTGGGGCTGCTGTCCCTCCACGACTCTCTTTTGAGATACATGCACAAGCAATCAACATTTCTCATTTCTCCTCTGAGTGTGGATAAGCATGTGAAAATTGATCTGTACTTGTCCAGTAAGTCCTGCCCTCCCATCTCAAGAAAACCTTGACAGATTCAATCAATTCCACAGCAACCAGTAAGCTGACAAAAAATCTAGAGCCTGGTTAAAAACCAGCCTGGAGCAATGGCATCATACAGCCAGAATTTAATAATGGGACTCTTTGGGAGAGAAAGCGAGATGGGATTCCTGCCTCACTGCTCTGTGCTCCTTTGGGAAAAAGCATACTGTTCTGGGGATTCTCTTGGGCTATGGGGATGGGAAGCAAGGGATCCTTCTGGCTGGGTAGGTTAAAGCCATTGTGCTAAGAATCAATGGCAATCTGGCCTCAAAAAGGGTATGGGACTTTACTCATAGCTCTTCTCATTCCCTAATAGGTGTGCAAATCAGCACATTTGGGGCAGGGATGATGGGGATTCAGTGCCAGGACTTAACTATATTTGCTTCTATCTGATAAATTAAAAGAGAAGTTGTATGGCTTTCTTGCTCCTGTATGTAATTTCTGTTTGAAAGTAAATATTGCATGCAATTGGTCTGGAGGCTTAGAGCTTATCCACACCTAATATTTGTGAGTGTTTGTGGTGCATAAGTGAAACAAATGATAACCTAAAATGTACTGGGAGGATATGAAGGATCCATTTAGTAAACAAAACAGGCTCTGATCTTGTTAGCTATACAAACACACACAAAAATCCCATTCAGGGAATAATACATATCTCCTATTTCAACAGCTTCTTTCTCATTCTGAAGCTCACCTAGGGATGGTGTACCCAGGGATCCCACCAGGCACATCTTTGGCTGTGTGCAGTAGCTGTGAGTCCTGTATACAGTGTCCTTCCTCTCAGCTTGTCCTGCAGGTGCTGCACAATTAACCCTAATCACAGATCATCACAAACGGAGTAATTGAGTAGCAATTGAGTAGCAAATGCTGCTCTATTGTCCAAGCAAAGGGGAACAGACTACCCAGGGAACTGGCAGGGGAGCAGAGCTCGGCACAGCACAACTGCCTGTGTGGAGAGCTGATGTAGATAATATTCTTTTTCATGGAAAAGTGCCAAAGGTCCCTTAGTGATGATACACAGATAAGAAAACCTCAGAATTTGTATTTCATCTGAAATATCTCTGTGCCAACAGTGGACCCCAGTCAGTAATGTTACACTGGGGAAGTGGTTTGGTATAGACTCTGTTAGTAATAGACTACTTATTTTTTTCACTTGCACTCTTCACATGCCACTGTAACTATTTTAACATTATTTTCCTGAGATATATTATCACCTCTGTTGGTAGAACAGTTTAAGCAGATTTTTGCAATAATTAATAAAACCAACTGGCCAATGTAATTTTACTTAAAAAAAAATCCTGATCAGGATAAAAGTCTCAGCACTGACAATCTCCTCAGGGAAATTCTGCATGATTACCTTTTGATATCCCTGGCATTTTCTAGCAGGAGAAATCCTGCAGTGCTTCTGAAACAGAAGCTGCTGTGCCAGCTTCCTCCAGCAGCCTGGCTTGAAGGCAGCTGCCAGATGTGCTGTGGAGGTCTGCACCTCCCAAAGCTTTTAGGCACCACAGCTGCACTTTGTATCCTCCTGCTGCACCACAGAGGAGTCTCAGTATTAGACAGTGGCCTGGGCCGTGGGACTGGGATCCAGGGATGGTTTTCAAACAGCTTGCTTGAGCTGAACATTGTGGATAGGGGCAACCTCTGACATTACTGGGGGTTTTGAGGTTACAGCTCTTAGGATCAGAAAGGGCTGTTCTGGGAATGTGGATGTGGCACAGGGATGGACATCAGGAGCTTCTGCCTGAGGACACACTGTCCCTGTGGCAGCAGGCAAGGCTCTTTCCACAGATGGCAACAGGGGACATGGTGGCCTCCAGAGGCTGAAATCTTGTCTCAGACTTCCAGAGACTCTTGAGGCTCCTGTATTAATGCAGAGAGCTCATTCACTCATGGGGAGTCCTGTGATTTAATGAGATGCACTGTTTGAGGGCTTGTAGCTAGTTATGTGTCCTCCTTCAATTTCTTTTTTTCTTTTCATTTCTAGTCAGATAAAACAGTGCAAATGGAAAGAATAGTGGAGGTGTTGAAGCAATTTTTTAAAATTATGATGTGAGCAAAATTACACACTTCACTTTAAATGAAAAGTACTATTTACATAACAGATAATGTCCTGGAGATGTTTTCTATAAATGAATTTCTATTATTTCCTTCAAATGATGTCTCCAGGAATATGCTCTATTTCTGTCTGGCTTTACTGAGGGTATGTACAAGTATTGCTCCCTGCAGAGAGTGAAGAGAACTCTGTCTTTTCAGGTCACTTTCCATGATTCTCTCTCCTCTCTGCATCACTTTTGATGTTTGTCCCCTTCTGCTGTGCTGGTTTATGCTGCCCTCATCACTTCTCACTTCATCTCCATAGAGGTACCTCCACTCTTTTACTCCTCTCCCCACGAATGGGCATTGTTGCTTTCTCACCTGTGTGGGAGCACTTCCCTGAGCTACCCTCCTGTGCAGGACCTGACTGTGCATGGGATAACCTCCCTGAATGGGCCCCCTGTTATAGTCCATCAGACTCTTCTTTAGCATTTCTTTGCCCTGATTTCAAGGAAAACAAGCAATGGGGGAGGAAGAACCCTGCTTATCAGCTCAAGGTTGTGTCCTCCTGCTTCCTCAGGCACACCCATGTGCCTCTTGCACCTGCCCATGTCAGGGCAGTGGTTCAGTGCTCTTCTGGGGGCTTCTACCTTTGCCCTTGTCCCTCTAATGTATGTTCAGGTAGCAATAATGTTTTTAATGGCCTTCCTGGGCTGAAAACAATTTGGATCCCATGTGGAAGTGTCTCCAGCAGCCTCCCAAGCTGAAGGGCTGAGCCTACAGAGGCGCTCACAGCAGAAGCACTGTTGGGAAGCAACTGGCAAGAGACTCTTGGAGCTAATAATAATAATGATAGTGTTGCAGCACTGAAGCAGAAGAGATAGAAGTCATTAGGAATGAAGAGAGCTATTGAAGTAGAGTAGAAAGGTATTTTAGAGAAGTTGGATATATTAGCAAGGGAATGCTGGTTAAAAAAAGTATCTACACAAATCGGCTTATGATTAAAAGTTGAATTAGTGAACATAGTTAAGAGGATTAAAGAGGAAAAATTAAGCTAAATAGTTGAGATAGTAATAGTGCACTGGCTTTGAGCAGGTTTGGTTAATCAGACTGCAACTTGTGCTCTCTGCAGAGAGAGAGCACAGAGGAGCTGGTTGAGCAGTGAGCCAAGCAGCACAGTGGGGACTGCTGGTGCTGGGCAGCTCCTGGGGACATCCCTCTCAGGCTTCTTCTCACAGGTTCCTTGGTGAGGCTGTGACTGAAGTACAGGGCAACCTCCACATGCTAGGGGTGCCCCTTCAGGTTTTGGGGCTTGTTAATATCTTTCTGCTGGAAGTTGCATTTCTGTGAGTTGTATTTAAGCAGACACCAAGGACAGTATTTTCAAACCTGAGTCTTTGTATTTATTGTTATCCTTTTTTCTCCAGATTAGGGTTTGGGCACTAATGGTACTTGAGCAGGAAATAATGCTTGCTACTCCACCTTGTAGCAAAGAAAAGATTATTGGCACCTTTAGAAGAAAAGCAGATTGCAGGAAAATGTGTGGGAAAAACTCTTGACAGTGTAGCTGTGACCATGGTCACAAGGGTTTTCAGGATGAAGAAGAGACGAGAATGTTGACTCCATGATCAGAAGGCTTGATTTATTATTTTATGATATATGTTACATTAAGACTATACTAAAAAGAAATAGAAAGGAAAAGGTTTCTTCAGAAGCTAGCTAAGCTAAGAATAGACAAGAATGAATAACAAAGATCTGTGTCTCAGACAGAGCAAGAGCCAGCTCTGCCATGAGTGGTCAGTAAATCCAAACATCCACAGGAGACCAATCACTGCTCTACCTGTTGCATTCCACAGCAGCAGATAACCATTGTTTACTTTTGGTTGCTGAAACTGCAGCTTCTCACAAGGAAAAATCCTAAGAAAGGATTTTTCATGAAAGATGTCTGCGACATGTAGCCAGTACATAACTTCAGCTACTGAGCAGCTTCCCTTATTCTTGTCATGACTAGAACTGTCCTGCTTACCTCTACTAGAATTGTGCTGCTGGCCTTACTTTGGAGTCTTTTGGAGCATCTAGCTCCCAGTCTACCAGCAGCACTTCTTTGCCATGGCTTAATGCTCTTTGTCATGTGAAAGGGAGGTGGTTTCCCAGTAGAAACCAGTCTGACAGAGGCATTGCCATGACTGCAAACCTTGGATGCTGCAGTGCCCATATGTTGCAGAAATCCTGAAGGAGTGTATAAAAGAAGAAAAAGATGCAAATCCCACCTCTTAAAATGTAGTACTGTCAAAATTTGGGCTCATTTTATTCATACCTGTTGGACTCAGGGCCTGAGGCGTTAAAAGAAGGGCTTCAGGAGTAGCCACCAGCATCTACACACCGCATGCTTTTACATTTGTGATTGTTTGATCCTTGAGATATTTAAGATTATTTCATTATAAAAATGAGGGAGAGAATTCTTTACCCTGAATTAAAAAGGCAATGTTTTGAATTGTCCAGAATTCCTAAGAAAAACAATGTTTCCAGCAAGCAGTGCTTTGAGACATGCTTGGTTTTCCAGGACCTGGTGGCCCTGCTATATTTTTGGGGTTTCTGTTTTAATGCTATAAGCAGCTGGCAGTTGTGATCAACAGCTGTCTACAAATTCAGGCCTAAATTTCAGTTTCTTATATATCTAGCTTATATTTCCTGTCTTAAGGAATTTTTATTCTTGCACATAACTACATGTGGTTCTTACTCATATAATTTGCTACAGCTTGGTTATCCCCACAGGCTTTGTAAGTACTGAAGGCTGGAACTCTGCTGGTACTCTATGGCCTGTCCTAGGAATATGAGGCAGTGGGTTTAAGATGCATATGGGCTTGTGTGTAAAGGCAGCTGGAGATGGAAAAGGCTGGTTTGAGCCTACCAATACCTCAAAAGTAATGTTCTTTACTTCTTAGTGAAAATAAAGCTCTGTGAATACTTTTTCCATCATACCAGAACTGTGTAGGAACATTTCTTTTTTGGCTGGAAAAGCTTATAAATTTATTTTTATTTTTCTGCTGGAGTTTATTTCCTGTTCTGATGAGCTGGTCTCACCTGCCTCCCAGAGAGCATCCTTGTGAAAGAGACCCTTAGTTATAGCTAATGTTTGCATGTGAATGTTTTAACCTTGGAAAAAGCTACACTGCTCTTCAATAAAAATGTTAAATAAAAAGTATTCTGGCCAGCTCATCTTATACAGATCTTTTCATTAGCATTACAGAAAAAAATATTTTCCACAGAGTTACTTACATTCTTAAGCTGTCCCTATGCCAGCAGTGAGTATTCTCCTCCTGTTGGCTGGCACTGCAGCCCAGATATATTGGGGTGTAAGTCATGAAGTCTGTGCTAGCTTCAGCCATGAGCTGCAAGAAAGCATTTGTCCCCTGAGTCAGCCTGCTCAAGAGGAGACTCTGTCCCAGTGATTCAGAGTTCTTATTGCTGTTCACTGTCCTGCACTCCTCCTCTGCCCTATTATTTCTTCCTGCTCCTGTGCCTTGTCTCCAGGAGCAGCAGGTAATAGTGAGCAGGAATTTTTTTACTCCTTCAGCAAGCATGATTGAGACTTCAATTTCTTGCTCTGCTTGTTGATCCCACAGAGCTAAGCTCATATCCTTCATAATTCAAGGTGACATGACAAGGCTCACTGGGGACTATCCCTGCACACTACATAAATGAATAGTCCTATAAATGGTCAAGTAGTTTTCCAGTACTTTGACTTCTCTATTATGTTGTTCAGATCTCAGAAAACAAAGATTACTCTGTTTCTGCCTATACCATATTGAATTTGAAGAGCTCTTTTGTCCCCTGTTCTTTTTAATAATTGTTATGTATTCGTAGTAGATAACTTTTCTCACTCTACTCTGGGAGATGCTGCTATTCCTATTTATGCATTGGGACACTGAGTTGTAAAGAAGTTGTGGGTGTGGGCTTTGTGGCACTGAGTACTGCCAAAGCTGTGAGATCTGGAGCACCCAGCAATCTCCTCCCAGGCAGAGCCAGTAATAACACTTGAATGCAGAGTGTTTTTCTATGACTGCAGAGTGAGACAGTGCTGCAGCAGTGAGCTCCTGGACTAAGGATCAACGTGGGAAAGACTGCCAGGGCTATTGGCTCATTTTCTCTCTAATTATACCACACACTGAATAAGTCTGTTTGAAGGTATCTTTTCCTTTCCTCACTCCAGATCTACTCTTTCCCTTGATTTTTTTTCTCAAGTATTTTCTCTCTAAGTACTCTGTTGTGCTTCCTCACCCATCCTCACACACCAGCCATATCTGTCTTTAAAAGAAGGGATTTTTGCAGGATTAAGCATACAGACAATGTTACTGGTGTCCTGTTCTCTCCAGAATCCTAAAAAGCACTACCTTCTTGTTTTTTCATGTGCTTCTCACTTCCTGCATGGAGTGCCTGACCTACAGAGAGATTTTGGAAAAGAGAATTAACAATTTTGTGTAGCTGTTGACAAGTCAGTGAGTCAGAACTAAAGCTGGAATGCTGTGAGGGGAGCTGCAGCCACCAGTGGTGCTTTCTGCAAATGGACAAGCCAGGCTGGATAAAAGGGAACAAAGATATTCCTTCTAAAACATTCTTCCTAACACAGAGCCAAAATAAAAAGGAAATTCAAAAATAAATAAAAAATTAAATAAGGCTTTTTGGCGTTTGGATTAATTTAGTTTTTTCCTTTATTCTTATCTTCTGCGCTTTGACTGGGACAGAACATGGAAATAATCACAATAGACTATGGCTAACCAGGAGAACAAATCCAACAAGTTTGTGCAGACAAGAAGGTTCCAGGTTTCAAAAAACCATGATTTACAGGATCCCCAGAACTTTTGCTTTCCCCTAATGGGAACTCTCATGGAAGCAGGACATCCAGCTGCTGAATGCATGACACCTCTGCACTTGTTAATCTTCTTTTTTTTATTGAACCTCCCTCTGCATCAGACACTTGATATTTGGCCATTTTTTCCACTTGACTTTGTGATGTTGCTGCCTCTCTTTCTTGTAGTAGCACACCTGTCTTGTGATCCTTTTCCATAACCCACCACAGACTACTATTAGTCTGGGGTCATCCTTTCCTATTATCAACTTCCTGCATTTATAAGTGGAAATTTAGAAGAAATTATTTGGAGGCTGCTGGTATCTGAAAGGTTCTGAACTGGGGCAAGGACATCTAGAAAGGCTCAGATTGTATTAACAGTCCCATCAGTCCCCCTGTTGCTTGTTCTGTGGTAGAAATTTGTTCCCAAAGAGGAAGAGCTTTTCCTCAACTGCTGCACTGGTTTCCTGTAGTGACACACATGGGCTCTCCATTGTCTTGAGCCTAATGAATTTTGCCTTCACTTTCCTCCAATTTAATCACACTTGTTCCTCTTCTCAGCTTAAGCCTCTCTGCTGCCACTGTGTCAGAAGATTCCTTCGGCCTCTCTTGGTCTTCAGCATACCCGTCCCCTTGCTCACTAGAGCACAGTCACAGTAGTCTTGGCTCCCACTCCCCTGGCTGCCCCTCTCTGTACCCTGAGCCTTGCCTGCAGTGTCATCAGTTGCTCTGTGCAGTGTGGCACAGCTCAGCCCCTGCTGCCTTTCTTTCCCAGGAGCCCTTTGACCATGCTTTACCATGGTTCTAGCCAGGAAAATAATGTTCTGCAAATGCTTTCAGCAAACAAATAACTAAAATATTTGCTTTTTGCTATTTTTTTTTTTCCAGAAAAGCTGAGAGAAATGTAAAACCAGGAGACATTCTTGGGTGAATTGGTGAATCTCTCTCTCTTTCATTTTTTTGTGAAGTAGTGGAGGGCCAGATCAACCTCTCAGTTTTCAATGGACAAAACATGCACAGCAGCACAGCAGGGCTGTAGCTGTAAAGGTCTTAAAGGGTCAGAGAAACACGCCGTTCTTCTCATCATCCCTCTAAATTCTTCAGAAATCTCTCTATCGGATTTTATTGCTATTTTTTGTGGCAAATTGAGGTCATTCTGCTGGATGTTGTATAACATGGACAGGCATGAATGTGGGTTGATGCTGCCTACCAACCTTTGTGCCCAGTGGTGGTACAAGAGCTGCTGCTGGGGTAACCTCCCACATGTGCAAGTTCCTTCTCAGGCCGGTTAACAATTACCCACTTCTTCCAGAAGTGAAGGACTGTGACCTCAACCTCCACACCCAGCTGCTGCATTGTCACTGTAACAATAGTGCCACTGCAGCTAGAATGAGGTGATGTTTTCCAGGGATTCATTCAGCAAGAAAGTCTCTGAAGTGTGTGAGATCTGAAGAGAGTAGCAAATGGTAATTCAGCGTAAAGGCATTCTCTTTCTTTTTGAGAAAGTGGGAGAGAAGAATAATATGATCTAATAAAAGGTATTATGTTTCATTCCAATGCACCTTGCCCCTCCAATAAAAAGATGAACTAGAACCACTAGTTTGGCCAAGATAGAGACTTAGCAACTGTTGAATTATTTCCTGTTGGACAACAGGCATTTAGAAGCATTGGAGGGGGTGGAAGGGAACTGGGAATAGCTGTTTCCCAGTCCTGGTTCTGCTAATATTCATTAGCTTTTCATTAGCTTTCTTCTCCTTGTGCCATCATTGCACAGACCTGTAATTGCTGACATCTTTAAATGTGTAGGCATGACTGCTTGAGCCAAGGGTTACTCAGCTATCTGGGTGTTCAATTGTGTGCACAGCTGCAGTGTTAAATATTCAGGCAAACAACTCCTGCACCATTTCCCTTCTTTCAAAGTGTGACCGAGTGAACCCCCTGCAGCCTGCCTGAACTGCAGTGACAGCCTTGCCAGTTGGGCACTGTGTCTGCTTCAAAGGCCAAGCTGCCATGTCCTACACACCCAATCTGCAATTCAATTAGTCCCTTCTTCACATTCCCCAGTCTGCATCTCAGGCATTCCCCCACAGCCCTGTAGTCTTGCTCTGTCCTCATCATGTTGCCTGCTTGAGAGGCTGAGACCTGGCATGGGCAGAGGGTGTCTGGGCAGGTTCTTTGTTTTTCCCATCTTGTGACAACATCCCAGGGAGGGTGTGACCCCATCTGTCACTTATTACTTGTAGGCTGGAAAAAGGAAAAAACACCTGTTTAGCTTGTTGTTAACTTGGGAAGAACCTGGGTCTTGTGGTTAAGGAAATGACTGAGGGCTGAGGGCTCAAGTCCTCTGACACAAATGTCCAGATGGCCTTGGGCAAGTCACCTCACCTCCTCAGGAGTCTGAACCTGTGCTGTTTTCCTCCATCCTGTTGCCTGCCTCACCTCTTTGCATCAATGTGCCTGCGTACTCCTGAGGACCACTACTAAAATGCCTGAGCAATTAAAACTGGCAAGCTTTCTGGCTTTAGGATTGTGATGGATCCACCTACCATATTTTCTTCTTTCACTGGAAAACAAATCAAGTGTGTCACAAAAGAAAACAAAAACCAACAGTGAAAATCTCTGCTTGAGTTTGCCAACTAGTGGAGCAAAGAATTATCCGGGTTTTCTCTGCATGTATTGCCTCATGCAGCATAGTGCTGACCCCACGCTTCTGCAACAACAAAACAAAGAGATCTCACTTCTGAGATTAGTTTTTGTCCCTAAAGCTTTCTTAGGTTCTGGATTTGTAGTTCCAAGACAGAAATACCTTCCACCTGCCCACCACTGTACCTCTGCCCAGACCATCAGAATCTATAAGGAAGCTTGAAGAGGCTAGCTATCTTAGATTACAATGTAAGATGAAACCAAAAGTATGTCTTCCATCACCATCTTCATAAACTGTTAAAAACCAGGTGAGGCAGTGTTCTTTATCTCTTCCATGGCTCATCCCTGATAACTCCCTGCAGGGAAGTATCTTCTGCTAATGGGCCCTCAAATCTTGCTGCATGACTCATAAAATTACATCATCCCCTATGGAGGTGCTCTGGCCAGGGGGAGAAACCAAGCATTCCTGTCTGGATATAATCTGAGATTTGGAACACCACAAACAGCCTTACCTACTGGATTCCTGGAGGACAAGAGCTACATAACTACCACTGGACCTTCAGAGGAAGACCAGACCCTTCTACAGGATCACTGCTTCAACAGAACCACATCTATCACTTCAACAGGATTGCAGCCACCATTTAATCTGACTGTTACCACCACTGCTACCACCACCCTGACCAACAGGGTGTCAGGTTGTATCCTGACTGTCAGTTTAAGCCAGTGTTTCTGTATTATTGCCTTTATCTTAATTTTCCTATTAAACTTTAGTTCTGACTTGGGATTTCCCACTGGTTTGCTTTCAACCTAGTGCAGTAGTGGGATTTGCTGTCTCTTTTTTTTTTGTCTGAGATTTTAAATCTGCTGCATTTCTTTACAGCTGAAGAAAAAGAGATCTATTAATATATTAGTGCTATGTCTGCTTTCATCCCACACCTCCTTCACATATCCCCTCATTCCTTTTAAAGACAGCTTGACTGCAGGTATGAAATACATTGTGGGGAGTCCATACATTACTTCTCCTGAAGTAAATCAAGATCTCTGCTGTTTCACAGTCATTTTGCCTGAGCTACTTAGTCTTTCCTAGGTGCAGGCCTGGCTGTTTGCTGAGAAATCCAGGACTCAATTGAGCTGTCAGTCCTCACTTTCCTTCTCAGGGCAGCTGCTTCATCAACCAAATATTCGTATGCAAACCAAACCAGGTTTGTGCTGAAAGAAAATTGCAGCCATTATGATGCTCCTTTTCCATTCCTCCATCTGATCCCTCAAGAAGAGCTTCAGCTATCAATTATTTGAGAAATTGGAGCCATCTGTGGGGCATGGGGAACTTTATCTTTGCATGCTGCGCATAGCATAGATATGAACTGGGAGTCCCATAGGAAAAAACACTATTATTATTTAAAGAGCTATTGGCTGTCATTGCTCTGCCCTCCACAGAGGTCTCTGCAGCTTTCTGATTGCCTGGCTGTTTGGCTTTACACTGATTTATTGTACTTACACAAATAGGATGAATAATGTGTTTTCCAAATGGTTATTCAGCACCCAGCTGTAACCCCCCGCTTTGTTCTGCGTCATCCCTTGGGTGTTATTTTCTTTCCCATATCTATCTTGGATTTCCATGTTGCTTTTGAGTTTCAAGCATGTCTCCAGTATCTTCAGGAAGCTTTGCTTGTGTAGCAATAGCTGCCCATTGCTATGCAGTGTTGTGCTTTCAGATTCTGTTTGGATTACAGAGCTGCTCTGCACATCCTCTGCCTCACCAGGACCTCTCACTGGCAGGGGCTGGGAGGCTCCATCTAGAATCACCATGTCCCCTTTTATCCCCCCAGTGCAAGACATCAGCAAAATGGAACAAAATGCTCTGGGTGGATGACCACCAAGATGGTTGAGGAGATGGAGTGCAGGATAAAAAAGACTGAGAGACTGGATTTGTTCAGCCTGAAAAGAAAAGAAGACAAAGGGGGATATTTCTGCCCCTTTTCACCTGGCTAGAAAAGGATATAGGGAAGATGGAATGAGGCCTTTGTCAGAACTGCATGGTATTTGAACAGGACAAAAAGGATACAAGTGACATCAAGAAAAATTCTACTTTAGAAAGAAAAACAGATTCTCCAGGAAGATGGTACAGCACCAAAACAGGGCCCAGAGCATCTGTGGATGTCCACCACTGGGGACATTAAAAGTTCAAGTGGAACATGGCCTTAACATCCTGCATTATCTTTGAAGTTATCCTGCTAAGAATAGAGCTTTGAGCAGACAGCATCCTACAGTCCCTTTGCATCTGAAATTCTGCAATCCTGACCTCTTTCCTGCCTCCCAGGAAAATGCTGAGGAGAGGAGGAAAACCTCTCCCAACTCTTCTTTTTATGGCTATCCACAGTAAAATACAACTGGGAAAGGAGATCTTGACAGCAGGGAGAATGTAGTTCTCTCTCCCTGTTAGCATTACCTGATGTCTTTTCCATTTGAGCAGAAATTTTTCAATAGGGAAAAAGGCAAATTGGGCTGTGCCTTACATTTTCAGGTGTTCCGTGCAAATGGCCTGACTGCCTGTCCAGCCTTGGCTACATTGGGCTGAGCAAGGGCCAAGTAAGCTGTGGGAAAAAAGCAACAGGTCAAACAAACTTGATGTGAAGAAAATCTCCCATTTCTGAGTTCAGGGGAGAAGAGGGGATTTATCAAGCAAACCTCTGTCTTGTGCTGTCTCTGTGTTTGTCTGTGGCTTTATCTATTAAATGGAGCCATTAGAAGAACCAAAATGCTCCCTGGAGTAATTCAGGATGAAAACACTTTCCCTTATGTCCTAGCTACTTCTTACCACCAGAAGCAATTTCCTGTCTCTGGGAGGCTTTTGCTATGCACAGCATGTAAGTGATGGCCCAGGATGGCTGTGTGATGTCACCCTAAATCTCTGCTTTGTCGCGCCTGATGAGTCAGAATAAACACAATAAACTGCCAGTGTGTCATTAATGGGAAAAGCAATGAAGCAAGGTCCAAAACAAGGGCTGACCACTTTGCAAATAATAAGTCCACAGCTGGTAGTGAGCAGTGATCAGAAAGCCATGGCAGCCTTGTGGCCAGCACTTCCCCTCATGTGAGATGGGCTGCGGGCTTTGGTCCAGCCCCTGGCCAGAGGCAAGTGTGGGGTATAAAAGGGTTAAAACTGGTGTGTCTGAGGCAGATTCAGCAGCCTATCTTTCCTACCTTTTGGTGTTTCAAAAAGAGCTGGATGAAAACATGTTGTTGGATGTGACCTGGAGGATCTTGGCTCTGTCACCAGACCAGTCCAAGTGTAGTAACTAAGCTTGATCATTCTTCCTTACCATGTTGCAAGAAGAGTTAGTGGGAGCATTTCATTCAGTGTCAATGGGACTGACCTTCCTTGCCCCCTCAGACAAAGTTGGCATGAAAGTCTTTTCCCTCAGAAGACATTTTCCTGCTTCTCTGTTCTGTTCAAGCCAGACTGAGAGTGGGTGCTGGTCTGTCCATGCCATGTGTTGCAATAAGCTCCTCCAAAAATCCACTTGTTAGGCTCAAAAAGCCATTTTGTTTTAGGACGCTGACAGAAGCAATTAAGCTTCTAAGAGATGGATGAAATGGATGAAACTCAGATAAGGAAAAAAGACAGAGTGAGGAGAGTGAGGAGAGTTTTTGAGGGCAGGGGAGTGAGTTAAGAAATTATTCCGTTTGCTGGGAATGTTTCAGATGAGAAAGCAGGTTTTTGATTGGGCGAGGAGTGTGAGAGTGTGACCTGTGGTAATGACAGACCATTTGTCTGTTCCCGTGCCTGTCTCCTACACTGACCAGGATCTTTTCAGACAAGGGGCATGTTTCCACACGAGGAGTTTAAAAATTCAGGGAGATCAGAGAGGGAGCTATATCTTTCTCTCTTTCTCACCATTCCACAGCTCACATCAATAGCTTATCTTTCCTTATGATTTGTATAGAACAAACAGCCATATGGTTAGCCCACATCTCTTGCAAAATCCACCTGGAGAACCCAGGTCTGACCTACTGCCTCCCTTGTACTACCAAAACCTGGCAGGGCTTCTCAGCCTCAGTGGAGAAATAGGAAGCTGTGGCCATATTTATTCACCAGTAACTGTATGGGATTTACTTTTTCCTTGTCCTACCCTGACCCCATGTTGAAGCGCGTGTGCAGACACACGCATTGGCAGGCTGAAAAACAAGCAGACTACAGTGAGCATTTCATGTAACACCTTTATAGGATTAAATATTTGAACAGTTCCATTAATCTTGCAGTTAGCTGCTCTGAACTGCAGTACCTGCACCAGCAACTGCTGGAAGAACAAGTGCCTGACCACACTTCAAACATCCTTACCCTCCTTTCCCATTTTGCAGTCCCTGGTAAGCTAATCTAGGTAATTTTTTACAGAGCCAACATCCATTGGAGACAGTTCTGTCCTCAACATCATCTGCAAATTACTTCTTGAAAGAGATCCCCTCTTATTATTTATCTTTTTTTACCTTCCAGTAGACAAGCAACCAGCAAACTGTATAGACTATGAAAACACTAGAGGAGGAATGCAGGCAAATGGTCCAGGTGGAGAGGATCCATCTCTTCACCCACCTCCTTCCCCATGACTGTCTCCTTCCAAATGGGATGCAAATCAATGGAGATGAAGATCTGAGATATCAGCCACAGGCCCTGTCCAGAGTTCCATTTCTGATCCTCCTGCTATCCAGCTTCCTCACCAGTGGGATGTGGTTGCACGGGCTCAGCTGAGAGGGGCTGAGTGCTGGTGCTGGTGTTCCTGGGCTCTGGCTCAGACCTATCCAGCACACTTGTCTTCCCCTGACTCCTCTGCAGTCCCTGTAATGTTCAGGGAAGAGCACTGGATGTGAGAGGTGGTTCCAGTTCCCCTGCCATGCTCTATCCCATTGCAGGGCAAGGTATCCCTACTGAAATGAATGATGTGTGAGTAGAGGCAAGCTGACACCGGGAAGAGGAAAATCAGGTTTGAGGTTTGTGTGCAAAGTGTAATAAACTGGCATTTTCTGCAGACTGCATAATGGACCTGCTCAATGTAAAACTAATTCAGTTTCTTGTGATTCTGGAATGCCTCCTCATTAAAATTGTGCGTTCACCTTTTTAAAGAAGTGACATATAAGAATGTGCATATTGCATCATATTAGAAAACAGAGAAAAATTGTAAGCACCATCTCACTTTGCTAAGTACAGCAAACACTGTTGGCATCCCTAATATGAAAGTTTTTAATTTGATAGTTTACATTCCATTAGTATTCCTCATCTATCAAACCTGAAGTGCATAAATGTAGCATGGCATACAGTACTTTGCATTTGCAAAGGCAGAGCTGTGAGGTGCATAAGAAAATATTTCTTGAGGCTCCAAAATGCCATTTTCAACATGATCTTGCAAAACTAGAAAGGAGACTGGAAGTGAATGGGCTGTGCCCACATTATGAGAAACACATTACAGAGTTACATTTCACAACCTCAACACAAACATCTGTCTGTTTACCTACTGACCAAATGATTGCCTTATCTAATGGCCCATCTAGTCTGATATTGTGCACTTTAAAAAAACATCACTGACACTTGACTAAGAGGCAAAGAAAATAGTGCCCACAAACACATTTTCCTGGAGGAAGCCACTTCCTGCTATTTCAGACTGTAATCAGCATATGATCAAACATCAGTGTCCTCAGTTTGCCGAATCGTCTAATCAAAATTTTCAGATACTTAGAGGTCCTTAAAGATCTCTATTTTGGTGTCTAAAATTGGCAATTCCATCATAGATAATGAATTTTTAGCTGCTAGGTGCTGAGTACTCTCTGAAAATTATGCTCTTTTTAAAGAAAGGGGCCAAAATCCTGCTGCCCAAAACCACTGCATTTTTTGGAAAATATTGGCTGCTTCTTTTGGAGAAGATTAGCAGCCTCTTGGGATGAGTGAAGAGGGCTACCTCTCCTTTCATCTGTGTGCAGCATTGGTCCAGACTCCCACTGCAGATAATTCAAAGGATTGCATGTAAGGTTAGTTTTTCTCTGTTACGTATTTGATTTTATACATAATAGGGGGCATTCTTATGGCCCATTTGACACTGGGCAATAACATAAGCACAAGTAGTGGCTGAATGGAATTAAAGGAAGACAAGAGTCCTAACACAACTATCTCAGCAGTTTAGCACCGTCCAGTGGGACTCTTCAGCAGAAAGCCACTCAGGCAAGGTGAGACTTTGATAAAGAACAGATACTCTGTGACAACTGGAGCTGCACAAGATAAAATAGAAGTAATCACCCATGATTCAAGATAAAACCCATCTTCCCTGAGCTCCTAATGCTTTCTTCCTCTGCTCTCTGTACAGTCTTGATGCCATGCTTGCTGGACTGTTTCCTGACTCAGCTACACAATAGCTTCACTTTGAAGGGAGATTTCATCTGTGGTGCTGTGGATACCATGATGGTCAGTGAGTCTCATGTATCCTCAGTAGTAAATGCAATTAATTTAACATTGGGATGGCAGGTGCATTCTGGGGAGGGATCACTGCCTGACTATTCCAAACCATGGCTCAGTAGTCTAACCTGACATGAAGAGGTATTGCTTGAAATCCTTCCATGATTTTGTTCCTGCCTCACAGGGTAGTACCTGTGCAGGTGCTCACATTGTGCTGGGCTTAAAGGAGCCAGGGCTGCTTGGTATCACTTCAGATGGTGAGCAAACTCAGCCTTGCTCCTGTTGTGCCTCCTGACACATTAGTAGACTTCTCCTGGAGACATTAGAAATCTTAAAGCTCCTGAGGCTGACTGGGAAGCAGAGGCTTCTATAAGTACTTGAGAAAGACCTGAGCTCCAGGTCAAGATTTTGGGATGCTCCAGGTGACTGGTCTTTCCATAGTGTACTTCATTGTCCCTTATCACACAGAGCTTCAAGGATTGGCCTATATCCAAGTTTGGTGCCTAAGGAAAGAGTTAAAGAAAGTTTTATTTCAAGGTATTCACGAGATTTGCAATCATGGGATTTGCCTGTGCATTTTATGCTCTCCCCTGTCTCTTTAATTTGGTTAAAACAAAACATCACCCTGTAGGTAAGAATCCTACATGGATTTGAAGCAGGCAGTTGAGCCAAAAATCTGGATTCAAACACAGTCTGTGCATCAGAGTGGCTGTTTCTTCCTAGCCTCAGAGCACCTTCTGTGTCTTCATTCCTGCTGAGCGTAAACAAGCAAACAAAATGCACCAAGAAAAAAAAAGGTCCACCAAGAGAAACTTAGTGTTGTCATTAGCAGAAATTTGCGAGAAACAACAGAGAATGACAGCACACAAATCCCAGAAGGTGTTGTTTCAGAAACTGCTGCAGATGTGAGCACAGAGAGCAGATGCTGAGAGACCAGCTGTGAAGGACCAAGTCAAACAAAATCAGTTCTATTGGGTTGATTCAGAGCAACCAAGGAGAGCTGAAAACCTTGAACCATGAAACCTATATCTCATTCCAGCAGCCATCAGCCAACACCTACGAGTGTAAGAGGCTGAATACTCCACAACTCAAAATTACACTCACAATCAGATGCGTTCACAGGTCCCTACAGGAAGCTCCTCATGAGCCAGGGGTGACAGGACATCTGCCAAGAGTCACATGTTCAAAGAAAACTCATTCATGGTGGCATCAGAGTAGTATTTCAGCCCTGTGTATAGGGGTGGATTTGGAGTTTATTTTAGGGAGTCGTTAAGTACTTAGCTTACCTTTTTTCTTCACAAGATGGTAATCCTGATCTTGTTCATTTACACAGTAAAGTGCTGCCGCGCGCTCACCTCCTGCAGATCTCTCTCCTTCTACTCTCCAAGAGGTTCCACATGCACCCTCCAACTGTGGCCAATATCCCAGCCTGTTTGGATAGCATCTGTTTGCATCTCTACACTGTTGGCATTTAGTGAAATACTTGCCTCTTTCATTGAATGCTTGCTCCCAGTCTTTTCATCTGGCACTCCACTTTCAGGCAATGTGTCCCCTTGAACTTGTCTCTTTTCCACAGCCTCGTGACACAGATGCAATCAGCTTCACAGTCCTCTTGAGGAGGAGGCACATCCTAGACTCAGGTGGCAGCTTCTGCTCCATTTTGTGTCTCATCTGAAAATTATAAGAAGTATATTGCCTCTGTGATTTCTTCCAGGATCCCTTCAAAAGGTCACTGGAGACCTCTACCTGCTCTCACGTGTGGAAACTCAATTTTGGAAAATACAGGTTGCCTGATACAATGCACTGAGGTGCCTTTGCAGAGTGGCAAGCTGCAAGTGGAGTCAGCACAATGCTTCTATGTGAAGAGAAAAGGCATTTCTGAAAGAAAACAATGAGTACCTTTCAAACCTGAATACCTCATACAGAATGTAGTGCCTCTGCTGTTGTTGTAGGTAACCTTTTACTCTTCTGAGAGGGTCTTGAGCCCAGAAACAGGCCAGCACCATTGTGTCACATATTTAAAGCAAGACATGCATCTGAGGCTGCAAAGCCAAATCACAGCTGTGTTGTGGCCCTGGGACACACAAATTCACATAATTCTATATGTGTGCATTATACACCTCTGAACTCACACAAACACGTACACATTAATGGGTATGAACTGCATTTTTATGTGTTTGTGTTACATGGCAGTGAAGTAGGTTGGTTTCTTTCATGGAAACCAGCATGTGTGAATTTTTAAAAGCAGAAAAACAAAAGAAGCAAACCCTGCAACCTCACATGGCTCAAAAGTGGTTTTTAATTACAGTCACTGTTACAGATCAGCACTGCTGAGGGATGCAAAAGAGAAGAGATGAAAGCTGAGGGCAGAATTGCCAGCAGCTTTCAAAGCAACCCATGGACTGGTAATGCAGAGTGTGGAAAGCTTTAGTACTGAAATCCTCAGAGCATGAGAGACAAACAGAAGTAGGGAAGAGAGAAGAATGCACTGCCTTGTCACACCATCACTGGAAGGACCCCAAAATGAAAATTTTCACCTATGTTTACTCATTAACTAACAAAGAAGAAAAAAAACCTGAAATATGAGCTGCTAAGCAGGCCTATGAATGGGATTTTTGTGAAGCAAAGAAAGTAAATAATCAGAATCAGAAAATGATATCTAGTGTTTGTTCAATTGTTTGCTGAAGCATTCGCACTGTGAACCAGAACAGACTTCATCTTATCTATGCCAAAGTAAAGCTCATTTTCTGCATACACAGAGAGCTGTAGGATCAGACTCCAGATCACTGAGCCTTTTTTACCATTCATTTATACTGGTTTTACACTATATTTAGTTTGCAGAGTTATTGCAGCCCAGTGGAATGGACAATAAGTCTTAGTATATTCAATATTTACAGAAGAAAAGCCAAGCAAAGTTAGATAATACTTAATAGGAACTGTGATACAGACCAGTAATATAATTCTAGAGACAGACTGCAACTACTAACAGTTGTCTTTTTCTATTGTTTCTTAACCTTTGACTAGCATTTATTTTCTAAAGAACAGCTTCAAAGGCTTTTCTTTGTAGTCAAACTTATTACAAAAGTGTGATAGATTTCAATTTTAAACATCTCAACAGGTTTGAATAAAGATGGATATGACCTGCATGGAGGCAGGCGTTCTGAGGAACACTTGCTTCAGGCAGAATCCTGCCCTGGGCAAAATGGGGCACCTCAGGGTTAAAAAGGGAAAAACAGGAGAAAAGGATATGCAGGATATGGCAGGGGCCAAAATATAGCAGAGAAAGAGGGCAGTGATAAGTGGTCCCAGAAATAGCCTCTATATTGATATCCCTGGGAAAGGAAAAAAATTACAGGGCCTTGGAAGTGGAGCTTTAGTCTTTTTTTTCTACCATCCTGTAATGGGTAGTATTAATTTTTCTTATTATCAGGCATTTAAAAATTAGTCTGGGGTCATCATCTAGGCTTGCATAGACAGCGAAGAGAGGGAACAACCTAGTACAGGTTCAATCAATTTACTTCTTGAAGTATTTTTTTGTCTCAATCAGGTTATTTAGGGAGTTGTCAAACTTTTAAATGGCTGCTGTTAAGCAAGATGACTCCCACCCTCAGTGGGTATGACATTTGCTGGAAGTATGGATAGATTCCCACAAAGGAACTTGAATTCTGAGACATTCTGCAGGGGACAGGATGGATGAAACACAGAAACAATCTCAAGAAGAGATGTGGGATTAGACTGGCCTCAGACATGGTGGAAGTCAGAGGTTTAAACTGAGAGCAGGTCTTTAAAACAGGCACTGTATATGGTTGTATGCAGTTAGTTGCACTGAAATAATGAGATGAAAACATTGCACTGAAGGCTGAATGTCTGCCTTCTCTGGAGTGGCACAGCTGGGCCAAAATGGGACCTAGGACTTGTGGCTGTTGTTCCCACACCAGCTTATTACAGAGTCACAGTGTGTTCAGAGTAGGACAGGGACTGGTGGCTCTGTACAAAGACTTTCATTTAGGCCAAGCCTATCTATCAGTGCATCTATCAAATGGAGACCCAGCTCTGAAAGAGCACAATGGAAAGCAGATGCAAAGGGAAAACCTTTGTGCCATTGGAAGCATTGTCACTGAATTTTTCAGCACTTTACCCCAGTGTAAAAGGAAGATCAGCACTGAATTTTCTGAGCTGTAAAATTAATGGCTAAAGACATAACACAGACACTATAGAAACTCTGAGAATTAATGATAACAGGGTAGAAAATTAAGAGCCTAAATGAAACCAAGAGCTGAGATTGATAATATTAAGATATATTATTACATCAGAAAATCAGATTATTAAATTTTTTCCACCCAAAACAAGTGTTGTCTTTCACAGAAAAGTCCTATATTATGATTTTTTCATGCTCTTTCTCATTTATTCTGATCTTACCTTTCTCTCTCTAGTAGATGCATTTTCTTCCATAGCTACTTACCCTTGTGTGCCCTCATTTAAATCATCAACACTTTCCATAATTGTCTTTCTAGTTTCTTGTAAGTCTGTTGCAACAGGTATGGTCATTCCCACATCTCCTAAGCTCCCTTTCCCAGGCAGATATTGACTCATGGCTGTGCAAGCCACCCAGTACTGATGTCTCTGGAAAATAAGGTTTGTGTATAGACTTCTATCCAGAAGAGCTAAGTCTGGTCTGGAGCTTGATTTTATTGTTTTCTAAATTATTCTGTGTCATGTGACATCATTTTGGCCTATATACACTCTCTTGATATTTCTATTTACTGTTTATTTGGTACCACTCCTTTCCTTTTCCTTTTTTGCCTATTTCCTCTCTGACAGGCGTGCTGACAGATAAAGGCACTTCTTGCCTTATGAGGACATTCTTGGACAATATAGGGGACCTATCATTTATGAATGGAGGAACAAAGCAAAAAGAAACTCAGTGACTTGATCACAGTAAGAAAGCCACAGAAAAAGGGGGAGGTTGAATTTGAGTGTTCTGAACTCATGCTTAAGGCACAAATCTATTTTTCCAGATAAATAAATGAATGTATCTGTAGGTGTTACCGAAAATGAACAAGTTTATCGTGTTTTTATCATGTTTTGACTATGCTAGCTATCAGAAAATCCTAATGATTTCACCAAGAATTGATCTGCAATGGGGTCTTTTACATTTTTTGTGAGTTTTCTTGCTGCTGGGTTTTTTTTTTGTTGTTTGATTTTGTTTTGTTTTGGGTTTTTTCTTTCCTTCTTTCTTCAAGGAAGGGCAAAGGAACTGAGTTAAAAAATTCAGAAAGGCATACAAGTGTTGCTTTCCATCACACCTAGTCCAAGGCTACTTCTCTTTTCAGGAGGACAAGAGGTTTATTTCAGGGAGGAGCAGAACTGTAAGGTGCTGGCTGGGGAAGATGACCCTTTGACATCTACAGGCTGCCTCTCAAATGCAGAAGACAAAACCTGTGTCTCACTGAAAGGAAAAGCATACTTGAAAGGAGAAGCACCAGCTTCTACCAGCTCGCTTTTCACTACTGTTTTTAAAATTAATGTTATTTATTGTGCTCTTTTCTACTTCATGTAGCTTGTCAAGGACTTTCCCTGTTACCTAGAAATAGCATGTAATGCTACGTTTTAATAAAAATAAACCAAACAGCTTGCTGCTGCTGGCTAAACACCATCTACTTAACTCCTTGGTATCCAGATATTTGCAGAATGTTGGCAGTATTATCAGCCATCATGACGTTGGAAGTCTTGGGCATAATTCTATAAAGCATATTAGATATTTCAGGTCTTAAGGAGCAATTCTTCCTTTGTGAGATGGTCTTTATGTTGTTGAGGACTTCATGCAGACAAGGTGAAGTTCCATCTGTCTGCCTGCTCTAGGTGTGCTGGTGCAGTGATTGTGGAGTTGGCTCCATGGGCTGAAATCTTTGCTGAGTCTTTCACTGGCACTAGCCAAATGAGGGTGCATCACTTCAGCTAGCATCAGAATGGTCTCTCCACAGTGCCTTAGGTCTCCCCTGGATGTAGGTTGGCAGGTCCTTCAGTTTTCTTGACATTCTCTCCACCTATAATACTTCTCTAAGGACAGCTTGTAACATTTGGCCTTGAACTAGATACCTCCCTGAAAACCTATCAGCCCCCAGACAGCTCCCAGTGGGAGTGTCAGCTCTTGTCATGATAATTTCACTGCTCTAAGCAGCTGCCATATAACTCCTTTTTAACTGGATCAGTGTTCTTTTCACATAGGAAGCAGCTGTGTTGCTGACACATTGGTGTTTGCTCCATTCTTGTCCCTCTGCAGCTGGATTGAAGAACCTAAAATAACACAGTTAAATTCTTTCAATTTGGGTTCCTTGAATCTCATGGATTAGGAAGTTCTTTGCTATTTGTTCTGACTTCTAGGCTCATTTCAGTTTAATTCTCAAATGACACAAATCTGTTCCAATATCAGTAGCGCTATATCACAACATGACCATTCTTTGTGGACTAAAGAATTATTTCACTTTCTGAGTGGTGAAACGTGAACAAGATTGAATAACTGCTTCCCAAAATTTATCTGTGTGCATGCCAATTGAGATGTATTCACTGTCTCAGGTTTTTCTTTTTGGTTGTTGGTATGTGGACATTCTTAGAAGATTAGTGGCAGAATTTTGGAAGCCTTTTTCTGTCCTATCCCTGAGTTCCTTTCAACACAGCAGCCTGCATTTACTAAAGGCTGAGCTTCTTCCCAACCTTCTGTTGATTAACTAGACACATACACAATATTGCTGGTAAAAAAAAATAAATTATTTCCTGACCTCACAGACATGGCATAAGTGGAGTTGTAAAAGCTCAATCTCCAGTAGCCTGAAACTCCTCTGTGTTTATGATTCTGTTTTCTAACCTGAGTGAAATCTGCACTTATGCTTAGGCTGATAAAGACTTTTTGCATGCTGCCTGTGAAGGAGTTAGATATGTTTATCTGAGAAACTGCAGTAGCTAATCCAAACCTTGCCTTTCTAGAAATCTCCAAGATTTTTATTTCCTGTTGAGCAATGGTGAGTGTGGTTGTTTCCAAGGCAGTGGAGACAGAAGTGTCCACTGCAGGAAGACCCATACCCTCTTCAAGGAGAAGCTCCCTGATTCCTTTCTACATAACAAATGCACAATGACAGTTCCCTGTGTCCCTGTTCCTTTGGAGAGTGTCAGGAAGGCAAGGAGGCAGTTACAGGCTGAGAAAAGCAAGAGAGCTCTTTCCCTCTGGCAGTCCTCACCAGAAGCAGGGACATGCCCTGCTCACCTGAGTGATGTACTGCAGGGGAAGGGATGGTAGCACACATCTGAGGGGCAGTGAGGGATGGTGTGCTACCCTGTGGTATAAGGGAGGCCAGGATGGTAATGGCTTTTGTTAGACTGGCTTATGTGTTTAGAAAAAAATAATAAGCCATCATTGTGGTTTTAATCAACCACAAACCAACTGCTCAAGCAAGTGGCTTCAGAAACCATTATGCCCTGGCGATTTTCCATGCAGTATTTGCATGAGAAATTTGCCTTATAAATGTGGAGAACTAACATCTGTGCAAAGAGAAGAAACTACCTAGGGAAAATCTCCTACTGGGATCCCTTTCAGTAAGGGGACTTGGACTACTAAGGGTAGCTACCAACTGATTCTACAATTTGCTGCCTCATTTAATTTTCTCAGCCTAGTATTACATAATCAATAATATCCTGCAGTCCCATAGACAAAAAGTACAGACCGTGTACCTTTCTGGGCTTGTGCTGTTTATTTTTAACTATGGATTTCATTGTCTTGTGATTTCCTTACTTCTCTACTGGAGGTAATGCTGGATTAATCTGTCTCCAGTTCTTACAAACTGGTAAGTAAAGCTTTAAGAGTAAGAAATAACCAGTTTTCTAATACACATTGCTGATGCATTCATGTGCCAGAATTTAGAAGTTTTTTTCCTTATATACTTAATTCTTGTGTTCATTTTTCTTGCTTTTATGTAGTTGGGGCTGAGGTGTGATATTCTACATGGTGGTGAATTTTGAGATCCATCTGGAAAGCAGTAGTTTATGTTGCTTTCTTTTCATTACTTTTCCCATTCCCAATCATGTTTTAATATATTTAAGACATTTTAATGCATCTACAATGCTTTTTACAAGATTATTCTTTGGATAAATATGAATCAGTAATTACACTTTATGGCCTTTGGCTTTAGCAACACAAATAACAATAACATCAAGGTAAACCAAATATTAAGTGGTGTGCTGTTATTATAATGAGGAGCCATGTTCAGTACAAAAGGCTGTCTACTCAGTCACCACAAGAGACATGGAGTGGGTTCTGAAGAGGGTGACAAAGAATATTAAGGGACAGGAGCACCTCTCCTACCGAGGAAAGGGTGAGGGCTGGGCCTGTTCAGCGCCCAGAAAACACAAGTGTGAGGGGACCTCACCAATTTTTATCAGTGTCTGCAGGAGAGTGCCAAGAGGATGAAGCCAGGCTCTACTCAGTGGTGTTGAGCAATAGGACAAAGGACAACAGGCAGAAATTGAGGCACAGAAAATTCCATCTGAACACATGGAAGAAATTCTTTACTGTGCAGGTGACCGAGCACAGCCAAAGATTGGTTGTGGAGTCTCCTTCCCTAGAGATATTCAGGAGCTGCCTGGATGCAATCCTGTGCCATATGTTCCCGGACGACCCTGCTTGAGCAGGGAGGTTGGAGCAGATGATTCACTGCAGTCCCTTCAACCTGACCCATTCTGGGATTCTGTGATATGTTAGCTGAACACAGCTAACCAAGCTGACACACAATTGGGACAGTAGATGTGAAACTGACATATTATTAAGGGAAAGAAAATGAATTCACTGCAGTTTAAAATAAGCAAAACCAGATGAATGATATGATTACGGAATTAAAGATTGCAACTTTCCTGTGGAATTAGCACTACTGTTACAGAGAAGCTAAAAACTGAGATCGTGCTCCCAATGTAGAGTCATATTGAAAGGGTGTGGTTTCCAGGTTGGTGTTAGACTTGCACTTCAAGAGTTAGTTATTTGAAAATATTGGTGTGAACTGCTCCCAGGGAAAGCAGTGAATAGCTGAATAAAACCGTAAAATGTCTTTCCAAGGCTAGTTGGGAGCAGTCTGGTTTCAGAAGCTGTGAGACAAAATCAGATCCAGTGTGACTTGCATTTCTGAAAAATAATCCACTTAATGTGTATGTCTAAGTGGGGATGTAGGTTCTGCATATAGATATTTTCATTAAGGACTTGAGAGTGAAATTCTGTTATCCTCCTCTCAGTAATTTTTTTTACTGAAGACCTGGAGTTGTATCAAATGTTTACATGGCATGTAAGAAATCCATGTAGCCCATCCAGCCATCACTGTGACTGGTGAAAGTTCTGAATAATACAATAACTCAGTTCTGAATAATACAATTTATTTTTATCCTGGTAATTAGAGATATCATTTTGAAATGAGAATGTAAAAAGTGACACTTGCCTTTCACAGACACAGCACAAAGGATGCCTGATGTAGTTTCTGAAGGTGTTTGAACATTGCACATTTAAAATGTAGCTGGTGTGAATTTTATAGTACAGTTAATTGAAAGTTAAATGTTGCTCAAGAACATAACTAGATTATACTTCTTGTGTGCTACTTTCAATATAAAGCAATGAACTTAAATCTCTTCTTTTTCACTCTGATGTAAAGACAGAGTAACCCAACAAAATTGATCCCAAAATGTTAGGCAAATTAATGCATAGTAGTCATAGGGTCATTGAAATCAAGAGTTAAGAGGCTGTGGACAACATGTCCTTCACAGGCAAGAAGTGCTGGCATAGTCTTTATTCTTTTTGCCTGGAACAGGCTTTGGTTCTGTGACACCTGCCAAAAAAACCCTTTATTTTATTCTCATCTCATTATATACTGTGCAAACAAGTTGGATTGCTAGTCTAGATTTATGAATGCAGTGAGGAATAACACACTGAAGTCTAGCTTGTTTGACTTAGAGAGGAGATATGTAAATTGCCAGTCATCTTCAATAATTTAGTCTGATATGACAATATGATGAAAGCTGAAAAAAACTGCCAAAAGCGGTGGTCTTGCCTTTTGCACTTACGATCTGGAATTGAGATTTTGCTGGGAATTATTTAGTGGACTTCCTTGTCTGATGGAAGAAGGTAATAACATGCTTATAATTAATACTCCATTAACAAGCATGTGGTGTTATTTGAAAAGGAAAAAAGCAATTTCCCTGAGAGAAGCAAACAAGTTAAAAGCTCCTGTCCCCCTTTGCAGTAGAATAAACGTGGCAAGGCACAAAAGACTGAGACATTAGCAGGATGATCACCATCGAGCTATTAATCGTTTTCCATTTCATTGCTGAGGGTTTTATACAATGCAACGCAATTCATTACATCTTTCCTGATACATCTAAAGCTGAATCCTGAAATGCTTTCTGGTGTTAAATAATACAACATAGTAGACACTATAAATTACAGGAAATGGTGGTGTGAAGGATGTTGGATGGTGAATAATTTACGAAGATTAGAACAGATCAAGGGGAGGAATCAGTGGTGGAGCAAAAAATCGAAGTGGAAAAAAAGTTTTCACAGGAGATCTGAAGAGTTAATGGAAGAGGCAGACCTAGGAGGTTATTTCATGTGGCTTAAAAAAACAGTTTCTATGCCAGAAATATTCTCATGCTGAAACTGTTAATTTGTGACTGAGGTAGAAGGGGTCTAATTAGTAGTGCAAAACAGTCCAGAAAATTCTGAAAAATAAAATGATCTTTGGAAAAAAACCTTAGCAGAAGTGGGAGGTTCACTTCTCCAGGTGTCTTCAAGGAAGGGCAGAGAGGGAAATACCATTCTTCTCCAGTCCTTGAAAAGGTTTCATTTTTCATCTGGTTCCAGAGTAGTTTCCAAGCAGCCCAGTCTGATGACCACCCCCCCCCCGCCCCGTAGTAAACCCCATAGATTTAGGAAAAACACCATGGAGAATATGAACAATAGGAATGCTGAAACAGCAAAAGAAAATTCCTGTTTCCCTGTCCTCCGCCCTTAACCTATCTCTGTAACCCTATAAGGCAATGTCATGTTAGCCCCTTGCCATTGGTCAAGCTTGGATCCTTTCCAACCCTATAAAAGAAGCATACTGTACCCCGTTAGGTGAGAAAGAAGAAGAGCAGAGACCCTTCACGGACCTCCCCAAATAAAGCCATCTTCGTGGAACAGCCTGCGCCTTCTCCTTCTCCTCTCTCCCCATCTGCTGCAGCCTCCAGCCCGGGGCACCACTACCTAGCAAGCAAAGCTGAAATCCTGAGAGCTTGCAATCGCTATAGAGCTGATAATCACCATGCTTGCTAGATGGCAGCCCCGCGGCGCTGGCATGAGCGAGCTAGCTGTGGGCACCCAGTCCCTACCCAGGGACTGAGCTCCTGAGCCCTATTGCTCTGCATTATGATAAGGCAAATCAGAGAGGTTTTATTACCCCCCCACTCCTTCCCCTCCCAGTCCTGCCTGGGGATTTCACAGCTGTGTTATATATCCTGAGGAACAGGGTTATACCATGGGTAAGATTATCCTACTCTGAGCTCCAGAGCTGCTGCCACAATAAAGAAGAACTGGTGCACTTCTGGTGAGTTATACTCCACTAGAGACAGGTGATGTGCTGGCCTCTGGCATGTGGAACATGGGACTGCCATGACATGTTTACTACCACCACCAGAGGAGCAATTTGGGATGACATTGTAGAGTGTAATCAATAATAAATTATTAATGAATGGCTTTTAAATGGTCTGAGTTCAGTACGTGGTGGCGAGGCTGTGAATGGAGCAATTATTAAAAAATTCATGTGTTCCTGGTCATAGAACTGATGGATACTGTGAAGTGCTCTTCGATTACTGAGTAGCTGGCAGTTCACTTGCACACCACATTTCTGTTTGAGCTGCCAATGAATGATGGCTATGCCCACGTTTGTCAGGCTCCCTGTAAGAACTCAGCTGCTGTTTAGCACTTGCAGGCACACTGGCAGGGTATATTTTCCTGAGTGTTTGGAGACTAATTTAAATGCCTGAGACATAGCCTTCACTCTACTCACCCCTCTCTCCCTTCTTTAGCCTCCCAGAGCCAGCTTTTAGAGTGTCAGTCAAGATAGCACAGTCTTCAGCAGATCAGAGACACATATTTGAGAGTTTCTTCATTGCATGGACACACAGAGAGGAGCAGCAGCAAGCAAAGGGCTATGAGCAGTTTCTTGTGGCATTGAGTGAGTGTCTGTGACCATTTTCTGCTGGAGATACTTGTGTCCAGCTGAGATGTTGCACCACACTCCAGCAGGGTCCCTGCTGTTGAGGACAAGTTAAATAAATATTGTATTTCACAAAACAAACCATCCTTGTAGGATTCCAACTTAGAGATGGAAGCCATTTCTTACTCCTTCATGGACTAATGCAGGGTATTTAAATCTCCTCAGGGTATTTTTATCTCCCCAGGTGAAAGTCACTGCACATACTGAAGCACAGGGAGGTTTATGAAATCTCAAAGAAGACAACTGAACATTAAAGCTAGGGCCCCCTAACATGGCAAGTAACATAAGGGTGGAACTTTGTCCTCCTGGAGTGCAGGCTCAGATAAAAGCAGCTGGGTGTGTGCTGGAATCTCAAGCACCTCCTGCATACAGGTACAGATTTGCTTACTGGGTGGCCTTTTAAGATCTGTTGAGGAGAAAATAAAAGGTGGGGTGGGAGAAAAGACTAATAAATTTATCCCCAACTACCCATTCCCAAGGTACATTAAAAAATCAGAAGACTACTCAAATTAATGAAATCACCATTTAGCTGCAGATTTGTCCCAAGGAGCCTGAAGCAGGCTGATCCCATTCAGCCATGGCTGTGGTGGGTCTCCATCCCAGCTGAGCAAATAGCAAAGTGCCAAGAAGAGCATGGAGAGGGTACAGAACTACCTCAAATAAGCTTTCAGAGACTTGTGAAGTGAAAGCCAGAGGAGTTATACAGTCCTTAGATGGCAGGCAAAGAATGAATTTTGTCTCTGACAAGAAAAAGGTGAACTTTTAGACAGTTTGCCTTGATGTCACCATTTGCATTCTAGAAAATAGTATTGAAGCAGTTAGTGGGCTCAGCATAGGTCTTTGAGCTGTTGGTTATTTTTTACAGCTCTTGGAACTATACCTGTGTGACAAAGACATAAGTGTGTTGCTTGCACAGGTATTTGTAAGGTATTTTAAGCATGTGGTTCTGGAGCTTGGAGTTCTGCAGGTTTGGGCCCTCTTCACCAATCTTCTGTAACTGCATAAGAAAAACTTGGTTCCCTTGTAAAAAAGAAACAAAACTTTTTTTCTTTGTGCTACAATAATATTTGAAAATAAGATTAAAATCCATGAAAATGCTCAAGACAATATTAAAACCAGGGCAGTTCAAACCACTTCATCATGAACAGAATTTAAAAATGTTTGCAGAGGGTCTTTGATGTTGGTTTATTTTTAATTCAAAGTAGGCTGCAGCTGCAGGTTGCACACAGAGTGATGTGCTGGAGCAGGCTTAGAGAACTTGGAAATTTGGTATCAAGTTTTGATCTTGCTGCACTAAAGCTGTATGTCCTTGAAAGAATGGCTTCTATCCTGGATTCTGGATTCTCCCATGGTGATATGAGCCTTTCTTTGCAAAGAGCCTTGCAATTCTCATATAAACAGTAATACTAAGAAAAGGAGTAGCAAAAGTATTATGTGTGCGTGTGCATTGCTCACAGGAGGTGAGAGAAACATTTGAACATATTAGATGGTGGATGAAAGTCAGATCCAAGTTTTGAGAAAATAAATCTTCATAGACTGCTCTTTTGCCCTGCCAAATCCTCCTTCTCTCCTAAGGATTTGGTCTGAAACAGAAAATTACCAGACAGCTCCAAAGGAATATAGGAATATGCTGGTTCCCTGCTGGAAAGAGCAGGTGCCCAGGATACCACCGTTGCTGCTCTGTGCATATGCTGATTTCCCCAAAGGCATGGCCTGAGCTGCTCTCTCTTTGTCTTTTCCAGAGGGAAAATGACTCAATTATTTTCATGCCAGACACACATGGCCATGCACGCTTGAGCCTTCACACTGCAAAGCTCTTGTTCTCTTCTATTTGAGCCTCCAATCTCCTTAGAATTCCTGAAGGAAACACACAGTTCCTTAAGGCCCAAAATGTGCAGAAATGCCATAATTCCTCCAGTCCTCAACACACAATTTATTCTCATCACCTTGTCCATAACCTTCCATTCATTTGCAGCTTAGTTGCAGCCCTATCTTTTTCTCTTCCCTTCTTATCTTCTGGGATAATGCCTTTTTTACTCCAAAATCTTTCTTCTAAATCCAGGCTGGACTCCAGTTTTTGGGAGCAGGGCATTTGTTTAGAGGTCAGACCGTGGTCACTAAGGTTTAGTTCTTAATCTACTTATGGATGAAGTGCTGAAAGACTGGGAAACTTCCTTCAGAAGGCTAAAGCAGGAATTCTGGGAGCACAGGGCAAACACATTTCTTTGATGCTTTGCTAAAACTGTGACCACAAAGAGCATTGGCTGCTGTTGCTTTGACTGGGAAGTTGCATCTTCTCCTTCCTTATGTCCTTGACTTCCTTGCCTCCTAGTTCAACAAGTCTCCAGCAGGGGAAAACGCCTCTGGCCTGAGCACAAGTACCAGCTTGACTTGTTTTTGTTTCTGAGATCCTTCCCTTCTGCAAGCTTAATGCTGTTCCTCCTTTGTAGCTGGCTGCGCTGTGAAAGCACATTTGTGTTGTAAGATGTAATCACACAGAGAGCTAATGGGATAGGTTAGAGAGGCACACAAAAACAAGGGTATGAGAGTTCCTGGTTTCCTGGAACACTTGCCTTTACTGCTGCTGCTGAGAGGACTGCCACGCTGCCCTGCAGAGCCTGCCCAAGCCTGTTGCCTGTGTGACACCCTGCTTTGGGAAGGCTGCAAACACTGTTTGACTGCCAGTGGCCATTGAGTATGCTGGATAACCTCAGGAAACACAAAGGCTAGGAAGCTGGTGAAATATCTCTCCTGTCCATTTGCCTTCCTGGTTAGGGATGACAAATGCAGTAGGTCACACCTGTCCCTGCTGCGTGGGGGAGGTGATTTCTCATGCCCATGGATCAGCTGAATTGCTCTTCTGCAGAAAGAATAAACTCAGACACTTCCTTGCTAAAGAAGGAGGAGCTGAAGAAGGATTCCCTTCTGGGATGTGGTCCATGCTCATCTGGGCTTCCAAGAGGTCTGATAGCTCATGTAATCATTACCTTGGTACTCATCCTTGTAGACCAAATTAATTCAGGCAAACGGTTCCAAATCAGCAGCCCCAGAAAAAGAAAGCCTTTTGGCCAATGTGCTCTTGTTCTTTATTGTTTATCCTAAATTAATGAGCTGGTGAGGTCAGGACCTCCCTCAGCTGGATGTTATCTCTTTCTTCAGATAGCTAGTGAGAGACAGCCCTGCCTGGATAAAATTATTCTCCTGAAAATGAATATGGGGGAAAAGAGAAGTCTTAAGATACTCCTTTCCAGAAACAGATCAGAACATGCTGAATTGTTTCCCTGAACTCTCAGGAAAAGTTGGGGGTATGCCAGGAGGTGAAGAAAGATCTTCTGAGGACTGATGTAGCACTGTCTTTTGCATCAGTAGTTCTGTCTCTTCTTTGTCTCTGACTTTTGCAGCACGTTAATGAAGCCAGAGGACAGCCCAGATCTGCTGACTTCCTTGTGTCATTGTGAAGAGCCCCACAACTGCATTGATGGAGTTCTTTGTGGTGCCAGCCCTTATGCAGCACCATTGGAGCTCAATTGAGGAAGTGGAACATTCAGGACACTTTAAAGTATTTTTCATCTGGAAATACTGATTTATCAAAAACTAAACTCCATGTTGAACTAGTTATCCTTTTGAAAAATATGCTTGTTTCTTACATTTTAAAGATTTTCTGTGGTTTTTTTTTAATTGAAAAAGGATGATGTGGGTGTAGGAAGATTTTTTTTTTGTTTTTAATTTCATTTAACTGTTTTTAAAGATAAAAATTCTTATTACATTGAATGTGATATGCATTCAATACACATCCTGTAAATCACCAGATGGATGTTATCTGGGAACAATGTCACCATCACTTTTTATCAAAGCTAGATATCACTTAGAATTTCACAGGGTAGATATTTAGGTCCATGTTGCTGCTGAGAGGAATGCAGATATTAAAAATGAGGCTCATTTTCCCTTTTCAGCCGTGGTTCCTCAGTTGGCCTCATCATTTAATTAGCATTTCCTTCCATAGCAGTCAGGCCAATAACAGATCTAGAACTTGAGAATTCAGCTGTCACTTCCCCATTTATCCACAGTTTTACCCGAATCCTGACACTCCAGCCTGGAGTTCCATCAGAGGTAAAGCTTAATTTAATGTTGTCTAGAAGAGTAAATAATTAAACAAACAAACAAATTATCAACTCCAAAAATTCATGCCTAGTTTCTCACACATGTGCTTGAGGTTTAAAAGTACATTTCCTTATAAACCTTAGCTAGCAGAATGAATATTGTATGGCTGGAGCTTGTTCCACTTGACAGGGGAGAGATTCTTGCTTTCTTCTCTGTATTACTTCCAGTATTTATGAACTCTCAGGATATTTTTTGTGGGTTGCACCTTGTTCTTACTTTCCCCCCTTTTTTCCTCTGTAGAGTTTGGTATTATTAGTATTATTATTTTGCTGTTTCCTTTATCAGGTTTATATAATGCAATTGCAGGTGAAACATTCAATAGGTAGAAAAGGAAAGCCTGAGTATTTCTACTGTATTTCTTTACAATATATTATATTAGCTGATATAGATGACAGGCTCCAAGAAGGGACTGGAAGGCTGGGTACAGCTCCCAGCTCTGCTGCTGGCTCGTTTCAGCAATTTTCCCGTCTTAGTTCACTCACCAGGAAATGCAGACTGTAACACCCCTCATCACTGTCGAGCACTTTACTACCTAGTGATGAAAGAGTCTGTGTAAGACTGTCATGTAATCAAGGAGGAAGTAAGGTGAGAGTGGAAGAGACAGAAGTCACACTAGATTACAGAGGAGATGAAGCAGTTTAATCCCACACTTTCTCAGGTTCAGTGTGTTTCAAGGGAAGTATAAGATCTGACACCACGCAAACTGCTTGGATAAAAATAATACAAAAATTTTCCACTGCAGTACCCTTCCTTGGATTATTTACATGGATATAATGGTTAAAAAATCATTTTTCACTGCTTACAATGCCAGTTTGCTTGGTTCTTGTACTTGACCTGGTTTAGATACTCATGTCAGAGCACATGTATTTTCAAGGTTTTTCGTGCCTTGATTTGTACTCATCTATTTATTTGCTTCAAATCCAGTACCAGTGACGGGAAAAAAGGGGTCTCTGAGTGCAGCTACTGAAGCTGCATAAATCTTCTGAGGTATGGGCTCAGAAGAGAAAGTCACAAGGCACTGTGGTTTGGCACCAATAAGAGAAGAGACGTAGATTTCTACTCAAATAGACTTCTGGTGCTTCACTTCTTTCAGGGAAGGTGTACATGTGAAACACCATTATTCCTTTCACTGGTTACAAATACAATAAATTGGGAATAATAATAATGATAATAAATTTATTAAAATCCCTTGGGGAAAATATAGTTATCATCAAGCTTTTCTGATGCTTGGCCACAGAGAGAGTGTTTTGACCTTTGAATCAATTAATAATGCTGAATGTGAAAGATTAGGAAAGGAAAAAAGAAGGCTTTTCTGTGCTTCATTAAGATATTTGCTCCTTCATTCATTCATTTCAATTGCATTCAATTTGCAGATGGGAGACTTGAAGTGTAAAAAAGTAGCTTTTGACTCATAGCCTGGGATTTGCACAAAATTTGCTGAAGGAAACACTTTTGCCCTCCCTTTGCCCTCTGTTGTGCACAAAGTGCTCCTCACAGGGAAGAGACAGCTGAGGGGGTGATCTGGGATGGAAGGGAAAAGGCCAGTGGGACCCTGCTTTGCACCTTGTTTCAGTCCTTCTCATGGGAATAGGACACTCCCAGGCTGCTGTGCACTTGTAATCTTGGGGGATTACATACAAAGTTATCCTGGTTTAGGGCAAATTTGGGAGAAAACCTCCAAAGGGGCCCCTCTAGAAAGTAAAACCACACAGCCCCTCCCCCAACCAGCTTGGGAAGGATTCCTTGGAGAGGAGTGGAAAGAACCTGTTTATTTACAGGCACAGCACCCCCCAGCACACAGAATGAACAATACCAGATGACACCACTCTTTCACCACTCTGAAAAAGATGACAAATTCAGAAAGTCTCTCTTGGGGGTTCGCTCTGTTATCAATCCCTCCAGCGCTGGGGCAGCTGCTGCAGCCACAAGGTGCAAACTCCTGGTGTTTCCCAGGTCCCTGTCTGGAGCAGGTTCAAGTGGTTCCAAGAAAGGGAAAGAAAAAACACTTCAGGGAAAATTTGGACTGCTTAGCTAAGCTAACTAACAAGCAGGAGCAAAAGCAGGAGCAAAAGCAGGAGCAAATCAGAAGCAAGAGAAAAGCAAAAGCAAGCACAAAAAACAAAAGCAGCACTATGTACTGCCCCGTCTGTGTGTCCCCCTGACTTGTTGGGAGAGTGAAGAGGCTGATAACAAAACAAAACAAAACAAAACAAAACAAAACAAAACAAAACAAAACAAAACAAAACAAAACAAACCTCCCTCTTCAGAGCCAGTCTTGAAGGCACAGAACATATCCAGCATAAAGAGAACACACGACTGGGGATACAAGCATCACCCTAGGACAAAAGTACATCACCCCCGCCCACTTCTTCCCCAGCCTGAACCAAGCTGGAGGGGCTTTGCAGTGTTTTCTGACAGGTCTCTGTCCATCCCCAGGGTTGGGAAGTGCTCATCTCCAGAGACTGTGCTGTCCTTTATGTGCTGTGCCTGTCAGACCCCATTGTTTGCTGGCAGGGAGACTCTAGCAGCAGTGAGAGCAGAGGTCATCAAGAACCTGCAGCGTAGCCAGACAAAACTAGCCAGGCAGCCAAGAAAAGTGCCAATCTCTGATGTTGTTTTTTGTGAAGTTGTCACTCCTAGCTCGGATCCCAGGAAATTGTAGTTTTCAGAATCAAGACAAAATGGTCAGCTCCCCTGTGCCTGCTTCAACATGCTTTTCCCCTTTTCTCTGCATCAGTTACCAAGCACAGTGCCCTTCACAATCAGTCACTGCAGGGATCAGAGGGACTTGCACTCATCAGAGAACCACACAAGCAAGCTGGTGACTTCTGCTGACAGCTGCCTGCATTATCTCATTGCCACATCCCTCATCTGTTCCCTGCTCATACCCATCTGGTGCTTGTCTACCTGCAGAAAATTTGGTGGCTTTTAGAGATCCCTTGGCTGCTTGGCTCGCACAGAACCTGCTTTCCCTCACCTCTACCATAACCACCAGCCTTCTCTCTAGTGGCTTGGATTAATTTCTGTATTTTGCTTTATTCCTCACTCCAGTCCTCATACACAAGCCTGGTAGAGCCATGTTCTTTTATAAATGCATCTATTTGGAGGACAAGTATACTGCCCTCCTGAAACCTCTCTGATGGTCTATTTTCTGCTTATTGATAAGTGTGCTTCTGAGGGAACCACTGCACATGCTGAGTTGCCAAGCCATTAGCTGATATTAGCAGTTGATGAAATGGCTTTTCTGATGGTTTGAGATGTCCCTGAAAACTTATATTCTTATCTTTTGTCTCTGTGTGTGGAAAATCCAAAGGCAGGTTCACTGGCATGGAAAAGCTTATGAAAGAAAGACAAAGAAGATATTATTCATTACTTTTGTCTTCATTTAACACACCTTCTCTCCCTTCTGTTTACAGCAGAAAAGCCACACAAGATGGTCAGGAGAGTCCCCGTTCTTCAGTTCTATTAAGACATTAAACCAATAATTAGGTTGTCTACTGAAAATGCAGAGAGACAAATAAATGATTTATAAAGTACTTGGCATGGTGACTTGTATTGCCTGGAATGAAGCAGTCTTTCCAAATAGTCACTGAGGAATTGACTCTTTCTCTTCTTACTGCCTCCAGATACAAACCTCAAAAGCTCAGACCAGTCTGGGGGCTTTATCAGTGTCTGCTGGCAGGCAGAGTAAGAGTAGGAGGTCTGAGCTAGTCTGCACCAGGTGGGGACCACAGCCCAGAGAGCCAGCTCTGGCCATGGCTGCCTGGCACTGCTCTGCCCATCCTGGATGAGGGCTGCAGAACACATACCTCAGCCAAAACACTGTATAGCTTCTTTGTGTGGGCACATACTGCACCACGGCCTAGAGCTAACTGCTGCCTGCAGCCAGCCAGGCCTTCTCATGACTTGTTTTTGCTTCCACGTCATCCAAATATCCCATTCAACACCACAACTGTCCCTATTGATCATGCTGTGACTCAGTTTCCATTCATGACCCACTTCTTCTACCAAGACCCTATAAAGAAACAGGCATAAAACCTCCTAGCCTGATGTAAATTACTGTGTCTCTATATTTTATGACATAAGAGGATTCATATCACCCAGACCATTTAGTCTTGGGCCAAAAGCATTCAAAGTACTTTTTACTTAGCTTCTGGAATAGGTACAAATCCCACAGCTGTTTCCACATTGTTGAAGCTCTATGCCTATAAACGGCACTCATGGTGTTTTTTACCTGACAATAGATGGTGCTCTTTCTATAATTATCTGTCTCCACAGTCCCTGCATACTCCAGTTTTTTAATTTAGAACAAACACAACAGATTATCCTTGGGTTTGGGCACTACAAGATCCCAAGCAGGAAAGCTAATAAATAACCACCCACAAGCAAACCTGTAGCACAGACAAACTCTCTGTTATGGCTGATCTGCCACAAGGACTCAGAATAGATCCTCAAATCTTAAGTGCCCAGGTGATGAGGGGCATTTAAATAGACAGATAAATAGATGGAACAACTTACAAAAATAATAAGCAATGATCCAAATCTGTTCCCCAGCTTGCACAAAAATTCCCACTAACTCAGAAAAGATTTGTCATGGTATTTTCTTCATTCTGTGTTTGAATGAAAAGGAAGGAGATTCTCAACATCATCAAGCAAAATACAATTTGTTTTCCCCTGTATTTATTTGAACTGCAAAGTGCAGAGAAGGGTTTTGTTTTTTCCAGGACTTACAGAAGTCACAATTGTAACTAAAATCCAAGACAACAATATTTCCCAGTCAAGTTTAGAGGAGGGAAAATCATAAATACCTTAAAATTTATTCCTCAAAAAAAAGCACAGGGATCAGCATTTAGGATAGTTTAGTGACTACAAAGCTGTAATTTTTTTGGTCATGATTTCTTCCCATTCTTGATGTTATTTGTGCCCAAATGAAAGTCTTCACCCTGAAATCTACCTTCAAATCTTTTCCATTCACACAAATTGCATAATGCATCTAATTTTTATTCTAAATTGATTTTAAATTGAATATCAGCTTGGAGGTCTTGTTCCTCAGGCTCTTTATAGACTGAACAAGACTCTTTGGAGACTGTCTGAGCAGCATTTCAGCCTTTTTCCCCTGGCATTTGAGCCCTCCAGATACAGTCCTCGAAACCATGCTTGGGTGCTTGCAGCACTGAAGCTCTCCAGCTGATACTCTGCAGGCAGAGCAGAAATACATGGTTTGTGTCTTCCAGAGGGATCATTGCAGCTGCCCTATATCACACAATAAGGTGAATACCAGCACTCACCCACTGCTCTCTCATCCTTTACCCCATGCTTTGAGCCCTCCTGCTGTGTCTGGGGATGCCTTGGTGGTGTGTCTTCCAACAAGGATCTCAAGATCTTCATTGTCTACAAGAGATACACAGCAGCTCCTACCACTGATGGCTACTCATGCATCTCCTGGGCTTAAATTGGGAGCAGAACCTTGCTAAAGTGTTACTTCTGGTGAGTGAGGAAAAAGAGACTTTTCAGGGGGAAGTCATGAAATGTGAGCCAGGAGCTTTGATGTCTTTCTTCTTCCTTCTTCATCTTTTTGCTGGCAGGTTCTTCTAGTCTGTTAGACTTTCTTCTCTCCTACTGTGTTTCCTCTCACTCAGATAAATACACCATCTCCTCTTGCTTCTTTCCCCCACGCTCTCCATCAATACGTAAAAATACAAGAGGAAAATATTTTGTTAAAAAGGGCAATTTGTGAAAATACCGATTAGCTAATTATATTTTTAATCAGTAAGAGAAATATGACTGACTTCTAAGAAAAATCATTAGGTTAACAATATTTAGATAAACATGTTATCTATAAAGTGAAGGAAAAAAGCCCCTGTTTCTTTCTTAGAAAGTATTAATATTTCTGACTGTTGGTGTTAGAACTTGATGAGAAGCAAACCAAAATGTTGAATTCTAGGCCAAGTAACACTTCAAGCTGGAGAAAACAAGAATCTCCTAGAGCTTTGAAGATTTTTACCCTTATATTAATAGTGAATAAATAAATAAATAGAAATTACAATCAGAATGACACAATCATTCTATCTTTATCAAAAGTTTAAACTTGGATGAGGAGGAATTTTTGAGTGTTGGGGAAACATTCTGCTGACAAATGCTCAGTTAACCTTTAGCATCCATCAGCACTGAGTGTACTGACAGGAAGAGAATATCATGCTGGTGATTTAGAAATGGCATTCCTTCTTACTATGGTAACAATATTTTCATTGTTTCTAACACTCTGAATTTTCAGAAGACAGACACCTCCATGTATGATCTTGAGTGCAAAGACCAAATCCTGTTTTCATTTTTGTTCGTGTAAACCATTAATGCCTCTGCCTAAGTCAGTGGAATTATTAAATTTATGCCACTATAATTAAAAACAGCTGCTGCCCCGTGATCCCTAATGCTCTGTGTACCCCAGTGTGTCATAATGGGAAACCACTGAGGAGTGTTTCTGAGGAAGACACACAATAACATTTCAGTGGAGGACACAGAGGTACTCAAATAAAGCAACCGTGAAATCAAATGACCTTTCAATCTGTTTATGAGAGACTTTGTCATCTCCACTTTGAGACAGCTGGAACAACAAGTGAGAGATCTTTATCTGTATCCCAGAGAGTCTTCGCTTTGCTTCAGTGCAATCCAAAAATACACACGGGCTCCTCATCTCTCGTGGTCCTGTTTGTTTTCCCTCTACAGGTTTGAGCACTCGAGGAACTTATGTCTTTTGTGTGCTCAGGGTGGGCTCTCCTCAGCCCTTCCCCAGAGAAGGATTAATCTGTAATATACTACAAGCAGTCCTTGAGCAAAGATATAAAATGGATAAGGATTAGCATGATAAAAAAGGAGTTACTTTTTTTCCTGTTGTACTGCAAATAAAGCTCATCACTGGCTTACATGCTTGGCTGCTTCCTTATAAAAATAAAATCCACCAGCATTCATGGAGTGCAAACTTTGGGCCTTTGGAGCCTCTGGGCAGACAGATCCCATATAGAAAGTCCAATGAGAGGTTTAGTGACACAGAGACCTGAGTGTCTCATTAGTTCCTCATCTTTGGCCAGGCAGGGGAAAAGCCTGAACTCTATTTAGGCTCAAATGGACTCAGAAACTTCATTAAGGCAAGACCTAGGTGCATGACAGCTGGTCCCTGGTCATGATGTCCCTCTGTGTATTCTTAAGGTGTGGGACATGTGACACGATGTGCTCTAGTTTGGCTGACACTGGCAGAGGAAAGCATTGGCAGAGATACCCAGTGGACATCCTCAGGCATCCTGCTCCCTCTCAGAATGAGGGGTGCTAAATGTTGGTGTGTGCCTTAGTCTGGCACCTGGTGTAACACCACTGAAGCCAAGGGAGCCAGACTTCTGGAGTGTGGAAGCTGGCACAGATCCACTGAAACAAGTGGAGCCACCATAAATTCTAGTATCAGCCTATAATTTTTCTACTGTCAGCTTTCCCTGAGTTTGACTCAAATAACTACTCCAGCAATTTCCAGTCCTTACAGCTATCCAATCTTCTGCTTCTTGCAGGGTGCAGTTCAGCCCTGTATGTATCTCATAGCAATCATGTGCATCAGAAATTCTGCTTAATCCAAGAAAGGACCCTAAAGCAGCGGGTAGAGAAGAGGATCACATGCTGAAAGGATGCAATTAAAGCTTTAATGACAAATACACTAAGCTGAAGAGGGATGGGAGAAAGAAAGAAAGCTGCTCATAGGATTTTTAGCTGCTCATAGGATTTTTACTTTAGAGGATTTTTAAAAATGATCTGTCAGTGTTTTCCTGTCTGTGTGAGGTGTCTCACTACTGGCATGCATGCCATGCTACACCAGGTATTTAGCACACTATGCAAGTGGCATACCATGGAAAATGCTCTATAACAAGAAGTGTCACACTAGTGTAGGAATACTAAATGCCTTCTCATGCTTCAGCATAAAATCCTCTTGTTTCTGTGGCTGCCAACATGCAGAAAGAGTTACGCTAAAGTGAGTATGAAAACTTACAAGCACCACATCTATGGCTTTTTTTGTTTCAGTCTTAGAAGGGTCAGGCATTTTCACTGGCTTGAAAAAAATTTCATCAGCTGAGAGGTCTTCCTAGTACAATTTTTAACTGAGTCTCAGTCTAGGTGTTCCTGTGCTCAGATTTGTTGAGCCTAGTTACTATATCAGCAGATTCAGGGAATGTAATTCTTGTCCACAAATAGCTTTGTGCTTGCTTTGCATAAGAAAGAGTTAAAAGGAATGGGTTTTGAAAAGTGTTCCATTTAATAATTGATTTTTTTTTTAAAACATCAAAAAACACTGGCTAGGATGGTGAGTCACCACTAACAGCAACAGTGGCTTGCATTTCAAAGAGCTGCCATGGAAAAAATCCCGAAGAGTTAACCTAGTAATAAAAGTTTCACAGCTCATGCAGCTTTAATTATTCACCGGGACACAAAATCGTAACCATAAATTATAATGCTATGAATGATTGAGGGTTTCTAACAGGCACAAAGCAAAAAGAAACACTTTGCAAAGCCCAACCATTGTTGGACTAATTAAATGTCTTTGAACAGGTCCTAATACCCAACTCTGAATTCCCTTATCTCTGCAGGTGTCAATGCAAGTTAACATTAGCTGCCAAAACTGGTCATGCTTGAGCTGATGTTCATCTCTGTTGCTTGCTGCTCAAAGCAAGCCCAAGGAAGCTCTTTTGGGCAGAAGATGCTTCCCTGGGCAGGAACAGGAGAGAGAACTCAGGTCAACACAAGCCTCAAGTGACCCTCAGTGGTACAAAGGTCTTCCTCAAACTAGTGTGGAACTTCACGAAGACATCTGCTTATTCTGCCTACTAAAGTAGAAAAAGGACACACCTCAGGAAAAGAGAGAATTTGCTCAATAGGACTCTGAAGGGAGTCTGATGAGACCTAGTCTTCTGCCACTCAGGGTTTTATGCTCACACAGAAGTGGAAGCTGGTCTTGGAGAAGAAGGAAAAACTTATTCCCACTATTAAACTGGGAATAACACTCACATGGCTGCCTGAGAACAGAATTCCTACCTTCAGATCACCCAGGAAAAAATCCCCTTAAACTTAAGGAAGTAGGAACTGTCAGGAAACAGAAATTGGGCTGTATGCTAAAAAAACCAATCCAAACAAATAATGAACAAGGCATAGGTTATATATAATAGTTTACAGTGTTGAAGACCCAGAAACATTAAGAATATTATAAGAAAAAAGAGCATAAGGAAACTTCTGCTTTGGACTCTTAGCTCTGAGATTGTCCCTGAAAATGGAAAATAATATGGAAAACAGGTCTTAAAGACACTGAGGTGAAATTTACTCCTATTTGGTGTTTTAGCATTTTTAGTGTTGAATAATGCCTGTTCTTTTGATGCTTGCTGTATTGTATTGCTGTATTTTCAAACTTTACTGCTTGCACTCATGATTTTGAATGATCTCCCATTTTATTTGAAATAAAGAAGATCTGTTGCTAGCTTCTGTCTCTGTGGCAAATGATTGTGACTTCGAAAAAACACATAAAACCTTGGGAAAGTAATTTAAAGACCAAGGAGTTTGTTTTATCATAAGGTTTTGGGTCCTGACTGAGAACTTAGTTATGGTGATGCAGAGACAGCTTTTCCAAGGGGAATTGGTGCTTAGCAGAAGCCTTCAGCTGAAAGCTTAAGCTTTACCTGGGGCCATGAATGTTTAAATCTGAAGCATTTACCCCTTGATGGCATTTAAACGCTGAGGTCAGATGTCTGTGCTCACTGTGCAGTCCCAGGGGAGGGATGGCTCCTGTCAATCCCTGGAGATGAGGCACACTGGGAGAGCCTGCAGCAGCACCCACCTCTCAGGTGGGACCTGCACTGCCTGTTGGCAGTCCAGCTGTAGCTGGAACTGCACTTGAGCTAATAAACACTGCTTCTTCAGCAGAGACAAATAACAGAGCCCCAGAACATGAAATAGGTGCAGCTTGCTAGAAAGTGATGACAGCATGACCAAAGTTTCCTATGACTATGACTTGATCAGAGCCTTGAGATGGAGATGTTCATTTTACAAGTTCCACAAAGCAGAGCAAAAAGCTTTAAATTAAAAAAGGACATATTTTAAAAACCAAATGGAAAATCCCAAATAACCCCACATTAAAATAAAGAATACAATCTGTTGATCTATAAACAGAGAAAAGTGCCAAAATTAAAATAAACAGAAATAGAAGGAAGGGGCTTATAAACTGACCCTGCCAAACCCACTGCTTCCCTCCATCCTCCTGTGGTTTCAGTCATTCTGTGACTTTACCAGCTGGAGTCACCTGTGCTTAGCCCTGTTTTGGTCCCTGTCAGCCAGATGCTGGGATGTGCCAAGGAGATTTTGATGTCCAGACATTTACAGTTTAAGTGAGAAACAGGCATCTGCCAAGAGATGAAAGAAAAACTAAAAGTGTTAAGCAACCTGAAGTATTTGTGCTATTGTGACTTTTGCACATAGGTTCCAACACACTGTCCCTTTGGAGAGACATGAGATCCTTTGCTGTTTCAGAGGCTGGTGAATGTGCTTTTAGGTACGTCTCTCTCCTCCCAGCCAACTGAAACTAACACACAAGGTAAAAAGTTGTCTTAAAAAGAACAATACCATAAATAAATAATCAAACAAAACCTGAGATGTGTTCTGAATCTGAGCATGCAGCAGTTTTTTGGGTATCTAAGCACATTTACACTATGCTGGGAAAGTTTGC